>NC_083401.1:61493559-61796819 GCF_020745735.1 Hemiscyllium ocellatum | reverse complement strand
CAGAGGGTGGTGCATGCAAGGAATGAACTACCAGAGGAAGTGGTGGAGACTAGTACAATTACAATATTAAAAAAGCATCTGGATAGGAAGAGGTTAGAGGGATATAGGCCAAATGCTGGCAAAAAGGACTCAATTAATTTAGGATATCTTGTCATAATGGATGAATTGGACTGATGGGGCTGTTTCCATGCTGTATTTCTTTACAACTCTATAAGGAACTGAGGGCATTGTTGCTAAGTTTACAGATGACACAAAGATAGGTGGAGGGACAGGAAATGAGAAGGCTGCAGAAAGACTTGGACAAGCTAGGAGAGTGGGCAAGGAAATGGCAGATGGAATACATTTGAAAGTGTGAGGTAATGCACCTTGGTAGTATGAATATAAGTATAAACTATTTTCTAAATGGAAAATGACTTTGGAAATCTGAAATATGATGAGACATAGGAGTACTAGTTCAGGATTCTCTTAAGATTAACCTGCAGGTTCAATTGAAGTTAGGAAGACAAATGTTATGTTAGAATTCATGTCAACAAGGCAAGAATACAAGAGCAGAAATCTACTATTAAGGCTGCATAAGGCTCTGTTCAGACCGCATTTGGAATATTGTGAGTAGTTTTGGGCCCTGTATTAAATTGAAGATGTGCTAATGTTGGAGGGGTTCCAGAAGAGGCTTACAAGAATGATGCCAGAGATGAAGGTCTTGTCATATGAGGAGCAATTGAGGCCTCTGGGTCTGTACTCAATGAGATTAATAAGGGTGAGAGGACACCTTATTGAAACTCACAGAATATTGAGAGGACTGCACAGAATGGATGTGGAGAAGATGTTTCCAGTCACAGCAAAGACTAAGACCCAAGGGCACAACCTCAGCTGAAAGGATGACCCTTTATTAGATTAGATTAGATTAGATTAGACTTACAGTGTGGAAACAGGCCCTTCGACCCAGCAAGTCCACACCGACCCGCCGAAGCGAAACCCACCCATACCCCTACATTTACCCCTTACCTAACAGTACGGGCAATTTAGCATGGCCAATTCACCTGACCCGCACATCTTTGGACTGTGGGAGGAAACCGGAGCACCCGGAGGAAACCCACGCAGACACGGGGAGAACGTGCAAACTCCACACAGTCATTCGCCTGAGTCGGGAATTGAACCTGGGTCTCAGGCGCTGTGAGGCAGCAGTGCTAACGAGCTGTGGAGATGTGGAGAAACGAGATGTGGAGGAATTTCTTCAACCAGAGGGTGGCGACTCTGTGGAACTCCTTGCCATAGAAGGCTTTGGAAGCCACGTCACTGAGTGTAATTAAGACAGGAATATTTAGGTTCTTGATTAGTAAGGAGATCAAAGGTTATGGACAGAAGGCAGGAGATTGAGGTTGAGAGACATATCAGCCATGATCGAATGGTGGAGCAGACGTGATGGATTGAATGGTCTAATTCTACTCCTAATTTTTTAATCGTTTTTGCCTGGATGAGTGCAGCTCCAAATACCACACAAGAAGCTTGATACCTTCCAGCAAAAACAGCCTGCTTCATTGGCACCACAACCACAAATTTTCACTCCCCCATCATTGTGCTCAGTAACAGTAGTGCATATCATCTCTAAGATGCACTGCAGAAGTTCAGCGAGGCTCTCCAGACAGCACCTTAGAAACCCCCCTGACCGCTATCATCTGAAAAGATAAGGGCAGCAGATACATAGGAACACCAGCATCTGCAATTTCCCCTCCAATCCATTTACTGTTCTGACTTGGAAATCTATTGCCATTCCTTGAAATGTCATGGGGTCAAAATCCTTGAGTTCCCTCACTGCCAGCATTGTAGGTGTACCTAGATCAAATGGGCTGCAGCGATTTGAGAAGGAAGCTCACCACCAGCTTCTCAGAGCAGCCATGGATGTGCAAGAAGTGTTGACTTGTTTAGCAACACTCTCAAAACATGAACGAATAAAAAAAGTTGCTTTTTAGATTTCTAAATCTTCTTTCATTTGACCTGTTCTGCATGCCTAGCTTATAGTTTAAAGGCATACCCATTCACTAAATTACTTTAAAAATGAAATGATAATTATATTTTGATAAATTCAAGTGCACAACGAATTTGCTGTCCTATTAATTAAATATTGGAAGATATAAGGGTCTGATTTTTAAAACTTTGCAGTCCCACAAGGCAGTTTACAGAATTGTGTTACTGTGTCCATTTATTATGTTTTACAAGACCTAGCATTGTATAACCAGAAGGAATTTGGATTATTGGCTTTGTTGAAGAAATACCATAATTTGCAAAAGTGTTTTGTTTTTATGTTCTAACGTTATTTCCTATTTGAAGATTTTCAAGCATGAGACAATAGGTATGTAATTTCTTAATTTACTGAAGGATCTTCTGTGATGTTTTTAGGTTTGGTTTTGGTGTATGCTGTATTAAAAACAGTGAGGAACATTGTAATAATGTGCATTTAATTCTTCTGCTGCACAAGTGGAGACATTCATAATGTGGTATTCCTTTAAGTCATAAGTTGCACTACTTGCTAAGTTCTTAGATGATCAAAAGATCTGGCATGGAGTCAATATGTAGACTTTCACAGTTTAACTGAGCCTAAGGGGGATATAGCAGCAGCAATATCCCAGGAAACCTCCCAAACATGGTCTCAAAATCTCAAATAGATTTTAGCAGGGAAGAGTTTTACTGTGGGAGAGGGAAATAGCGGATAGTTGAAATTTTATTTGGTGCTTAAGTTCCCATAACAAATTTGTAATTATAATTCAAGGTGCAGATGAATAATCTCAGTGAATGCATAAACACAATGTGTTATTGTTAAACGCATCTCCAAAATTGGACCCCTTCTGCCTGACCTGTTCAACAGCTATAGGATCAATTTCCAAGCTCCTGTCTGTTCACATGCTTGAAAGAGGCACAGGAATGCTATTTATTGTAACTACAAGAAAGAAGTGGTCAGGTTTTATTACTCAGTGTAAAAACCTGACTTTCAGATACTGAATAACAAAAACAGTCTTTATGTTTTGACATTTTTTTGTCAGAATATTTTAAAAAGTCAAATATATTTGTAGAACTCACCAAAGTTAGGGTTGAAATGTGTATTGAAAGGTTGCTACCAAATAAGTCATACTTACGTACATGTCCATTAGTATTTCATAATCATATTGTATGGAAATTACTCGATGGTTAACTTCTGTGTAGAGCAGGAAACTAAAAAAGTTTAATTTAACTAAACATATTTGTAATTTGAATAGTCTCATATAAGCAGGGAATCATATATTTGTGTCGTCTTTATTTATTATTATCTTTAATATTTTGTACCATGTTTTTGTCAAACAACTTTCTTCATAAGAATTAGTTCCAATTTACAACTTCTTTGTCAAACATAGTAATGAAAAGTCCTTTTAACAACAAAGAACAGTCAAATTCAAAGGCATAGATCTCAATTCATCAATTATTTTGGCAAACATACAGATTAGTAGAAATGTCATCAAATTTCAATTTGCTTCTCAATTAGTGAATGTACACAAACATATGCCTATATATATATATATAAATACATATATATATGGATATAAGCAAAACAATAGGATTCCCCTCAGCTTTTAACATTGATGTACACTTGATGAGTTGTTCTTTGCATTTGTGAAAGGGAAGCGTGGGTAAATTAATTTAGTATTGATACAAAAAAATTCTCTCTTTACTAAGTTTTATAAAAGTCAATGTACAAAATCATTATTTAAAATAAAGAAATTCAAGCATTCCTTCCAACAAATGACAGTAAATCTCCAGGAAAGTTATTTCTTCCTCAATGTGACAGACTTCGCAGTAACTCACTGCATCTCTACTTCTGTTCCTTTAGATTTGTTTTTCTTGCTTTTATGCCTTTTCCTAATGAAGAGAAGGAATCATAAATGTCAGATAACAGTGAGAGTTACATCCAATTATTAGTATGACATGATTCATGGTTTGAAGACTAAAGTGTCAAAATTTCTCTGTCTACTAACTTAGGTACACGGCTTAAGTGTTTACACCACACCCCTATTTGACAATGATACAACCTGTTTAGTTTGAATATATTAAAAATCTCTACTGGTACATGGAGGAACTTGACAAAATATGCTAAAATGCCCTCAAAGTGGAATGGAAGGGAATATCAAATTAACATATTAACTTACTTGAACTCACTTCCAGACAATTAAGAGTGCACTTACCTCCAGGCTTTTTTTGTTATATAGAATCCTATTAAATTGTCTAATTCCTGTTTGATTGAACCTGAGAATGACTACGTGAAAGACCATCCATACCAATCTTTCGAAAAGAGATCTACACCTCCCTGAATATGTGCAAGTGAAAAACTGAGTCCTAGAAGCTGGAAGTGTAATATATTTTAAACTGTTAATGTTGCATTTTTTTTCCTTGGTGGTTTAGATCAGATCTAATTCTCATCTCATGCTGGGCCTCCTGCATCTATTACTCCCCAACCCATTTTTCTTCCAGTAGTATAACATTTACTCCAACTAATTCTCATCCCCTTATAATTCAACCCATTCATTTTGCACACAGATGGATTAAGTTATTTGGAATGTACAAAATTCCTGCTGAGGTTGCCCTCCATAGTTGCCATTTCTAAGATGAATAAGCAATATATATACTTGAACTCCTCAGATATTTACATTTAATAATGTTATTAGGTCTGAATTAGATCAACAAACCTCTGAATGACAAATACAGCCACAAAGGCAATGACAACAACGCCAAAGAGACATCCGAACACAATGGCTGCAGTATCACCTGGAAAGAAAAGATTTGAGGAAAGTTATTTCATCCCAATGAGGCTCAAATGAAATTATTACAAAAAATGTCACCTTTTGTGCACTGGCAAATATGAAGTTAATATTACAGAAAGGAAAAAGCCAAATAAAACATAGTGTAATGAAGACTCCAATGCAGTCTCAGAGATACCATTCTAAGATGGACGTAAAAGTCTCATGGCATAATGTTGAAGCAGAGCAGGTGTATTCTCCCAGATATCCTGCCTAACATTTATACCTTAACCAACATCACAAAGACCATAAAAACATTTTTATCACATTGCAGGTCTTTGATTGCATAATTTCTACATTATTACAGCAAGTAAACATCAAAATTATTGAATTGGCTGTGGATTACTGTATGATGTCTTTACATAGTGAACAGCATTATAGAGCTTCAAATCTTTATTTATGGGAAGCAGAAATCTGGTGTTAATTTACACAGCATTATTCTTTAACAGAGGAATGCCTTAAGAAAGATAAGCTATCCTTATGCTTTGTTAGAAACATCATTTAAAAGTGACAAGAATAAGATAATCATATGTGTAAGACATTGAGACTTGCCTCATCATCAGAATACCTCAGTTCTATTCCTGTGCAAGTAGTTGGGAATGTATCACAATCACTTGAACTTTGGTGAACTCTGCTGATAGGCTACCTTGCTATTTAAAACCATCCGTTTTGCCATTAAAGTGCCGGAGAAATATCAGATATTTGCCAGAAATGGAAACAAGCAAGGAATATTATTTACACAAAGGACCATCCATATTAATGTTACTCTGAGTGACATATAATAGTCTGGATGAAAAGCAGAATTAGGAAAGGCATAAGTTTGCACTGCATAAAGCATAGGAACATAGAACACAACTACGCAATTCAGCAATTCGAGTTTGCTGCCCCATTCAGATAGATCATCAGTAGTTCTCAATTCAAGGCAATTTATCACCTTTGCGTATATCCCTGATAGTCTTCCTCAATAAAACTCTAACAACAGCAGGAATGAAAATGAGTTATTTCACTTGGTCTTGGAAATAGTTTGGGAGTTTTAGGCATATTATAATCAATTAAATCTGAGAAAATAATTTTGATTATAAAACAATTTAACTTCCTTTCTGGATATCTTGCCCATGACTGAAGTCCCACTGGCTGTAGGAACTGAAAGTAGGGAGTGACCATTCCTGGCAGGCAGTGGGAAGTAATTGGTGCTTAATTTTGGAACAGTTATAACAATTACATTTTGTTGAAGCTTTTCATCTGGCAATAATCAGGACAGTTTGCATGTTCATGTAAAAGGAGAACAAACATATTCTGTATAAGAAAGGGGTGCTAATTAGTTAGCGAGGGATCTCTTATTAATAGAGTTGCCATAGACAATACACCAGTTAGATAATGATTGACAGTTAGCCACCAAAACTTGCTTAAATTTAAACCAGGCAGATTTACCGTGGGTGGTCGAGACATTGTCCTAGAAAAGAGCCAGAGAATGGTATCACCTGTTTTGTTGAATTGAAAAAGGTCCAGTGTGGATAAATAGTCTATTTAATCTGAAAATAACAAGGCTCTGTCTATTAATATATAAAGCTTCCAGTACATGCAAGTGCACCACACTGTGAGCCAGACTGCCAATTTTAATTTGGTTGTCAGCGTCATTACTCACACACTCAAAGTTATTTAACAAGTGCGGAACATGTTGAGTTTTGTTAAAATAAGTGGATTGGGTATGGTCAGCACCTTGCTTGCTGTGGGCAGCTGAAAGGAAATCCTGTCTGATCTGACCTGCCAGCTTTTGGGATGTTTCAACTTACAGACCATCATGACACTGACCCTGAAATCCATATCCCATGTTATCCATTTGTGTGATAAACAGAGCACCTTTTGATCAGACAGCAGTGGCAAAGGGTGAATTGCAAACAGAATGAGACCCTTCAAAATTCAAAAGCAATATTTTTTGTGGTTCGAGTAACAATACCTTCATCTCTTTGCTGAACGTCATTGTCTTCTTCAGCATCAACGTTGAATCGTCCTTGCCCTCTGGTAGCTACATTAAAAAGAGTACAAATTTAAATAAACCCATGCATTCAGTTTCTTCATTTGTACGCTTCTTCTAGGCTCCCTGTCAGTTTTGGTTTTTGCTGACTTGTAGGTGTCATGGACATTGGGAACTATTTTTCCTGTGAGGCCCTAGATGAGTCTGTGAACAGGCTGCCCAACTGTGGAAGGCACCATTGAGCTGACAGTGACCTCACCGTGTCCGATACCTGCAGACCAGTGCACATTCATATTTATCTGCACATTCATGTGTACCATGGCACACACATTGGACTGAGGTTTGTGCTTGTGATGAGAGACCTGAAGGCAGCCACAAAGTTGAGGTTGGTGTCATTTTGGCCATTTGAAGAACGGCTTGAACACCGCTTACGGTTGTCATGCAACTAATTTGCACTCCTCAGGGCTGCTTTCCTTTTAAAGGAATAAAACGAAAAGGTAACGTTTCAGCACGATGGGCATGGGGTCCTCACCGTCCCAGCTAATTTCACATCCACTGCCACAACCCAGTTGGCACTCCAGATGGCATATTCCAGTCTATGGATAAATGCTGCTCTCCCAACCAATTAAATTCCATCCTGGGAAGGCCAGCATTCCCAAATGCAGATGGGTTTCTATGGCATTAGTCAGGTAGGGGGGGCCACAATAACTGCCCATGGCCCGAGCCCTCAGAGATGTCAATAGCCTAGGCACCATGTGGTGGTTGACCTGGAACCTGTAGTAGCTTCATTGGACAGGCCTCAGGAACAACAGAATAACAAACTCCATCTGCTGTTCACATGAAAATGTCTCCATTTAAAGCTGCCAGCAGCGCCCTTGTGATGCAGTGATAGTGTCCCTATCTCTGGGCTCAAGAGGTTTGTGTTTGTTCTCCCCTATACTGGTGGTCAACATTTGCTCTAAACTGTGAGCCCATGTAACTGCTCCAAGATTCAGCACATGCGATCAATGAGGTGACACATTGACCTCGATTTTTGGAAGTCAGTGCCGGGTACAGACTATGGTGGTCTGTGCACTGGGAAAAAAAAAGATTTATCAGGAATATTTCCAGTATAGTATCATGACATGTCCAAGCAGATTGATTTAAAATTCATAGAACTGCCTACAGCTCCTGAGCAAAATGCACCTTTACATCTGCTCACCAACATCAGTGGCCTCTGGTTGGCGGTCACAAGTTGGCGGTCCGATACCCTTGAGAATGACCCAAGGTGAAGGTAAAAGAAATCTGCACACTTGCTGAAAGAATTTTCAGCTCAGCCTTGAGACTCTAGTGCATCCTGCAGTGCGAGATGGTCCACAAAGGCCCAGGAAGCAAACTATTATGGCAGGTATCTTCAAGAGACCCCTCCACTCAACCCTAGTCTGCTCAAGTGCAGATAAATGCTCAAGAAGAATGGGGAAAGAATGAGCTCAGGCTCTGGGACTCACTCTTGCATCATCACCTCATTGTACTAGTAACTCCAAGTTCAGACCTATTGTGTCCAGTGGAGAACCCCTGAGGGAACATAATGGACAGAGGGAGGAGATTTACTCGACTGTTCCCTGTCCTTTCTTTTTCTCCTTTGATTCTAGGAGCTAGTGATTCCTGAGGAGAGGAAAACCGAACTGATTTCTGAAATGATCTTGCAGCATACATCTCAAACAGTAAGCTATAGAGACATCTAGTGGCTTTCATTTAGAAAAGGTAATATCTAAACGCATCAGTTGCAAATTGCACGTTATTATGATTTGGAGATGCCGGTGTTGGATTGGAGTGTACAAAGTTTAAAAAAATCACACAACACTAGGTTACAGTCCAACAGGTTTGTGTGATTTTTAACTTTACGTTATTTGGTAACATAAGGTAAATTCTATCAAACAATACATAATCTCTCAATTTAAAGTAATCAATTGTATGTTGCACCTTAACCAAATTGTCCAAAACTGTTTCAACTGTTAGATTAGCTTTACAGAAAATAGGGAAGCTACCTTGTTCAGTGATTCTTGAATTTTGACCATTCCTAGAAGGTGAGAACGTAAGAACCAGGAGCAGGAGGAGGCCATTTGGCCCATTGTGTCTGCTCCCTCATTCAGAAGATCATGGCTGATCTTTCCATGGATTCTGCTCCACTTACCCGCCCACTCACCACAACCCTTAATTCAAAAATCTATCTAGTAGATGAGGATTTCTCATGCAGAAAGGGAAGAAAATCATGAATTATCGGGTTTGGTCTTAAAAATAGTTTGGGGATTTCACAAAATCCCACAAAAGCAGAAATGAGAGCGCATAGAACTTTGTGATAATTTTTGTAGCCTTTTTGAAGAAAAGGTATATTTTGGATGAATAAAATCTGAGAAGATTTACTTGATTGTAAATTTAATTTAATTTCCTTTAATTTAATTTCTTTTAATTTAATTTCCTTTCCGGATACCTTGCCCGACTGAAGTCCAGCTGGCAGAGCTGAAAGTAGGGAGTGACGTTCCCCTGGCAGGCGGTGGGACAGGGAAGCCTCATCCTGACACTGAGGTCAGGGAAGTGTCAGTTTTGGGGTCAGGCAAGTAGGCCCCCCATTGTTCTGGGGAAGGTCATTAATTACCAGCCGCATGCTTGCTGTGGAGCAGCCATTGTTACTAGGAGAGTTTTCATGGACTGTGGAGAGTGGACCCTCCCCCACCCCAACCCTCACTGCTCACTCCAGCTTCCGTGAACAACCTCCATAAGTGGCAGCAGGATAACTCTATCGTGGGGTAAAATGCCCACAAAGAGGGAGGAGTAGTTATTATTGGCTATCCAAGTGGCTCATTCCAGTTCTTGATGGGCTGCCACTTTTCCTGTAGCTAAAGAACCTCCTCACCTTCCCCACCCTCTCCCCCACCCCCCCCACCCCCTCCCCCGCCTGCCCTCAAGAGCTGGTCAAACTTTGGCTCTTTCTGCTCTGTATGAAATCAATTTTACGTCATGGTGGAAATTAATTACATTGAGACAGCTTTAGGGAGACACCAAGCCTCTGGGACTGGTCAGGTCATGCACTCCTCCCAGCCACCGTTCACACATTGACAGTCTGTGTGAAAGACAACAAGTAGGGATAACAACGATGAGGACATTGAGGGGAAAGCTATGAGACTGCTGGCCTCGCACAACCACCTATATGAGGCATTGACCCGTTATCAGGAGGTTACAGCAATGTGGCTCACATGTCTACGTCTATCCTCCACGATATCAATGCACTCCTCTATCATGGATAGAGAGGCCCACTCCAGAACCTGTATGCGGCCACCCTCACAACAGCAGACCCCAATGCTTCATATTGCAGCTTGCACTGGAAGATCAGATGATTGCCATGCAGACTCCAGTCCCACAATGGAGAGATTGGCAGATTGAATTGATAAAGGGTTTTGAAAGGGCCAGTTATCATCAGCAATCTACTCTCCTGCAAATCAGTGGAAGTGTTAAGGCCACCTCCAAATGAATGGCAAATTCAGAACAGCATCTTCTTGCTTCTCTTAGGATGATATAAATGATTTGGATGTGAATATAGGAGGTATGGTTTCCAGATGACACCAAAATTGAAGGTGTAGTGGATAGTGAAAATGTTTATCTCAGAGTGCAACAGGGCCTTAACCAAATGGGCCAATGGGCCGAGGAGTGGCTGATGGAGTGTAATTTAAATAAATGTAAGGTTTTGCATTTTCGTAAGGCAAACCAGGGTAGGACTTATACTCTTAATGGTAGGTTCCTGGGGAGTGTTGCCAAATAAAGGGACCTAGAGGTGCAGTTGCATAGTTCCTTGAAAGTGGAATCGCAAGTAAACAGGGTAGTGAAGAAGGCGATTGGACTGCTTGCCTTCATTGCTCAGAACATTGAGTAAGGGAGTTGGGATATCACGTTGCGGCTGTTCAGGAATTGGTGAATCCACTTTTAGAATACTGTGTACTGTTCTGGTCACTTTCCTATAGGAAGGATGTTGTTAAACCTGAGAGAAAACAATTTACAAGGATGTTGCCAGGACTGAGAGTTTGAGCTATCGGGAGAAGCTGAATAGGCTGGACAGTCAGAATCTGAGGGGTTATCTTACAAAGATTTATAAAATCATGAGGGATGTGAATAAGGGTTGAATGGCCAAAATCTTTTTCCTGGGTGGGGTGCTTGGGGAGCATCTACAACTAGAGGGCCTAGGTTTAAGGTGTGAGGGGAAAGATTTAAAAAGGACCTGAGGGATAACTTTTCCACAGAGGACGGTGTGTTGTATGGAATGAGCTGCCAGAATAAGTAGTGGAGACTGGTACAATTACAACATTTAAGAGGTATCAGAATAGGAAGGATTTAGAGAGATACAGGCCAAATGCTGGCAAATGAGACTCGGTCAGATTGGGATGGCTGGATGGTGTGGATGAGTTGGACCGAAGAGTCTGTTTCCATACTGTATGACTCAATGACTCTATAATACTTCCATTTGTCCTCAGGTGAGAGTTATAGCTGTAAAGGTTATAATGGGCTATTGTAATTTTCTGAAAATACTATACATTACTCAAAGTACATTTATAAAAATACTTACCCTCAGCACTCACAGCAAATTGAGTTGTGCTGCTGGTGTTTAAGCAATGTATAGACATAAACAAGTAAAAAAAATTAAATCTGGATGTAAGTTTGCTCACTGAGCTGGAAGGTTCATTTTCAGACGTTTCATCACCATACTAGGTAACATCATCAGTGAGCCTCCAGTGTTACCTAGTACGGTGACAAAGTGTCTGAGTTTCAGCTCAGCAAGCCAACTTACACTCAGAACCTCAACCTGAGCTACAAATCTTCTCAAAACCCACCAACACTTATGGGTTCAATACATTAAAACAGGCCTGAAAATGGGAAACCAACACCATAATTAAATCTGCTGCAACGAGTTTGAAAATGGAACACTTCAATAGTTTGTAGAAACATGAAAAGGGAAATATTTACCACATAGTTTCCGACAGCTTTTCTTGTCATCAAATTGGTTTCCATTCCCATGGCATCCACTGAAGAGGAATGAATCACAGTTGTTGATGGTTGGATCGTAGTACCACTTAAGGATGTTGGCAAAGCAATCCCCTCGTTCTTTTTGCAGATTGCACACTGCGTCTGACAAGGAAGTGAACCACATTCCAATTTACTGATTGGAAAACACAGCTCCAACTCATCATTTCCCCATATTTGTTTTACTATCCCATGAGAAATAGTTTAGTCATCAGGCCTTAAAAGAGACAGAGAATAGTGGATTGGAAAAATGGTGGTTGAAGCTGTCACGAGAATCCCCGTCAGGGTGTGGGAGACAGTGGCTTTGGGAGATGTAAAATGGGTAGCGCAGCCTGCCAAATTTTCTTATTTTTATCTAATATATTCTAAAGTGTTAATAATCTGCTAGGTAATTGTGGTCAGGGGGAGGTCACCCCACGATGGAGCTGAAGCCTGAGGTGGAGGTGGGGAGCTTTGTGTTCGAATAGGAAGGTACGGGTGCAGATGCTGCTCCCTCCCCTCTGATTAAATCCAGAATGGGAAAGTTTATGGACAGCTTTCCTCCCCAGGTACCAACTGAAGTCCTTAGGTTGGAATGAGTGTCTACTCATGGCCCTTATCCCTCCACTCTTAATGATCAACTAGTGGTGGGTGGTTTCCAGCAACTGCAGTCTTGTTTTTACCTAGTGGTGGGTGGTGGCTGGGGTTTTCACCATGATGGGAGATCAACAAACAAACTCTAACAGGTTTGCTTGGGGTTTTCTCAGGTGGGCAGCCAGCCTTGCTGCAAGGCACTCTCTACCTGATCAAAGGACCTGTTACTGGGAAGGAACAAAACCACTGAGAGTTACCCCTGTGCCCTTTCACCTGACCACCCCTTCCTGTGGACTCTGACCTCTACCCTGCTGTACAAACAATTCACCAACAATAGCAATCCCACTGATTGGCATGCAGTTCTCACGTGGGTGGGATTTTGGCTCTCATCTTGGAAGTACAGCACTTAAGATGTTCCTGGATGAGCTGGGAGAGGTGGCGGCAGGGTTCTTGTTTGCTAATTGTTTAGCAAACCCTCTGTTTAGATGGTTTCACATGCTCAGGTCAGCAAGTTCCTCCAGCTTTGGTGGTAGGTCTGTCAGCACTCCTCCCCTTTCATTACATTTCATCATGCTGTCTGATATGGGGAGTGTTACCTGAGCTGGCTGGGTTCAGGATCCCATCAATAGTGTTTCTCAAAAATGAATCATTACATTTTGAAAATATATTTCTTGTTTTAATTCAATCCAATCATTTATACCTATCTTGCAAACCATAAATAAAAACAACACAAGTTTCTCACCTTCATATATTTTGATATGTCATCAAATATTGGTAAGATACAAATAAAAATAATTAAATACTTCAATATTATGTAATTATTCTGGCTGAAATATCTTTAAAATTGTGTATGTTTGAAAAAAAAGGCTGTCCAAAATGGATGTTGTCGACTCATACCTATTTCTTTATATGTGAACTTATAAAGTCAGCAAAGCTAAATTTAAACAAATACTTAGTGATGCCTGCTTATAAAGAACTTACCTCCTTCTGGAAACTTTTCAGAATAAGTACCAGAGCAGGTTTTCAAACAAATTGTTTCATTTGAAAATCTGTTATTGTTGCCTCCTTTTCCACTGTAGGCAAAAGGTTGGCAAAGGTCAGCAACTGAGTCGTAGAACCATTGAATGGTTTTTAATTTAGAATCTGCCGGCTCTCCTTGCTGCTTAGGTTCCTGGCAGGCTTCATCTATGGTGAAGGAAAACAGGATATGTTTAGAAGCTGATAGATATACTTGATTATAAATTAACAATAACTGAGAGAAAGAATTTGCAATTAATTAATGCGCCATTGTGCTTTCAAACACAGGATTGGATTGAATTTTTCTATAGTTTCCTTGACAAGTGCAGCATTTCCTAGTCAAACCCCTGCACCCTCAACCATGTGCCTCCAAGCTACTGTCCACCCAATTCCATGTCAACTGATATTGTAAATGATGTTCCCTTCAGGCTATGCATCTCTCTCTCTCTCTCTCTCACTCACAAGATGTCTGGTCCTGCACCATCTCCTCAAAAGAAATACTTGAACCCAACTCACTACAGCCCCAGCTTCAACCTCTCCATTGCCTTACAATACATTGTTGGCCATCAGCTCACAGCTCACAATCACCCAATTTAGAACATAGAACATAGAACAGTACAGCACAGAATGTTGTGCCCTTCAGCCCACAATGTTGTGCCGACCACTGATCCTCATGTATGCACCCTCAAATTTCTGTGACCATATACATATCCAGGAGTCTCTTAAATGTCCCCAATGACCCTGCCTCCACAACTGCTGCTGGCAACACATTCCATGCTCTCACAACTCTTTATAAAGAACCCACCTCTGACATCCCCTCTATCCTTTCCTCCAACCAGCTTAAAACTATGACCTCTCGTGTTAGTCATTTCTGCCCTGGGAAATAATCTCTGGCTGTCGACTCTATTTAAAACATTCCAATCAGATTCCTCCTGTAGAATCAAAACAATCCAAGCCACAGTCTCAAATGAATTATCCATTCCATTCATTCTCAAACTTCACAACATTTAAGGAATCTTACCAATATCCACCAATATCAATCATCTGCTGTCCACTTTTAACTTACCACCCAATCATATCCAAAGGCAAAAAGCTTCCCTAATAATGGCTTCTAACACTACTCTGGCATTGTCAGTACAACATTTAATTCCCTATGCAATTTCAACTACATTGACATTACTTGACAAAAGTATCTTCAGAGACAAGGGCAGATTCCACCAACAGATTAATGATCTTGGATCTACCTTTTCACAAGTTTTTTTTCTATTAGTTTTAATGTTATTAAACTTCTTAAATGATACCAATTTGTAAATTCATTTTAATTTCCTGCAGCTAAATATAGGGATGACTGAAGCCAGTATCTTTCACATGTTTTATATCCTTATCACCAACTTCAGCACCCTCTTTGGTCACTGATTGTAATGAACCGGATGATTCACAACCCAGTTTTGGGCAGTGGTAAGTTCACTTTCTGACCCCATATCCATACCATTACAAGATTCACTAATATAAAATTGTTTGTCATTACCCCTGACTTGGGTCCTTTTTCACTAAAAATCTCAGAAGTGTCTGTATGATCTCCAGACCCAACCATCCCAGTGGTCTGCTACCTGGTCTCTTAATACTTCAAGCTTCAGAAGCTTCATCTCCTCTGAAATTCTGATGCTGATACCCTATCCTGTGCAGCTGCTGCCTCGACCATACCAAATTTAAAATTCTCATCCGTTCATGGACATAATGCTCCTCATCTCCATAAACACCTCCAGCTGTACAACTCTCCCCTAAAAATCTATCAATTCTTGGCTGTTGTGTATTCCTCCTCTTTGCTCCAACATTGTTGGTCTGCTGTAAGTTATCTCATCCCTACGCTTTTTAACATCTCTTCAAAATCCTGTCTCATTTTTCCTTCTCCACTACTTTGCCTTGTGCCCCATGAATCATGTTTCTATGTGTATGAAAATTATATTAAAATATATCATAAGTGTATATTTAGGTTGTTGACACCTTAAAGAAGAAACATTTTTTATTGAACGAAAGGAACTACAAATAAAAAAAAATCTCCCAAGGAACTTTGTTGCTGAGTTGCAAATTGCAGAGTATGTATCAAATATCCTATGTATTGTCCATGTTCCAGAAGACCTGAATTATATTGGTATATCTAAACCATGAAGCTGACTGTTCTTGTTTTTTTTTGTCATACAGATGTAGGGCTAAACTTATCCCATGATCCCATCTGAAAATGCCAATGAAAGGTAACCTTTTTTAGTTTCCAACTGGGAAAACATTACTATATCCAGTCTTATAGTAAAAGTCTGTATTGTGTTAAAGGAAGTTTGCTTTTAAGACTGAATTGGACATCCAGCCTTTGTGTCACTAATGCACTATGGCTACTGTATGAACAATCTATTGGCTGCTCTGTGCCAAGTCAGCAAGGTCTATGCTCTGTGATTTCCATAATTGAAAAGGACAGAGAAGGAACACAATCATTTTCACATTTCTCTTTGCTAAAAACCATCCTAACAAAACCATTATTCTTTCATCTTTCACTCAATATGCTTGTATTTCCATCTCACCCATTTGTTAACATTTCACAAAACCATAAAAAACAGAAAGTGTGTTCCCATCAAGCCTGCTCTGCCAGTTAATAGGATTATGGCTAATCAACATTCCTCACTTCCACTTTCTTGCCTTTTCCCAGTAACCCTTGATTCCATTATAGATCAAGAACCTGTCTATCTCTGCCTGAACTATTTGTGAGGAATCTACATTCACAGCTCTCTGTGGCAGGAGTTCCAAATTTCCAATTTCAGTGCAGTACTGATGGAATGCTGAAGACTGAGAGGTGTTGTTGTTCAGATGAGATGTCAAACCTAGTCTGCTCTTTCAAATGGGCAGAACCTATTGCACATTTTGAAGATGAAGTCTATCTGTTATCCAGACCAATATATATCCTTCAAGCAACAACATTAAAACAAGTCAACTGGAACATCAACACTTTGATCTGTGTGGAATCTTGCTGTGCTGTCATTCTTTCTACATTACAACAGGGAATAGATTTCAAATGTTCTGATTTCCGAGGAAGGGTCATTGGACCCGAAATGTTAACTCTTTCTCTCCACAAATGCTGCCAGATCTGCTGAGTCTTTTTTCCAGCAATTTCTACTTTTGTCTACATTTCAAATATGTTTAATTGACTTTCACAAAATTCGAAATACTTTTGAGTTCTTAAAAGCTGCTATATAAATGCAAGTCTTTCTTTTCTCTTTCCTCCTGTTTGCTGTGACAATTAGGAATGAGCTTTAAAAATGACCACATACATCTTTCTCCTATTCCCATGGATGCAGAAAATAAATTCTCTTTTTCAGCTTGTTCTGAATTTTCATGCTGGGAAATTTTACTGAATTAATTCAGTCTAATTCTATTCCCCTTGTTGCCAAGCAACCTCATTTATAAGCATTTGAGATCCCAGAGTTTCACATGATGGAAGTATTAATGTTAAGTATTAGGATTCAGAGTAATTTACATAGCTCATCAGAGACACTCAGATAATTAAACGATAACTCTGAGTATGGTATTGGCACTGTATGTGAACTCTGACATATTTATTTAACTGTTATTATTGCTACCTTAATTTATCTTTTGGGGAGAAAACAGCTTATTGTAGTGAACTGTTTCATCAAAGACAATTTGTTTATTGACATCAAGTCCCTCTTTCGCCTTTTCTTTGAAGGTGCAGAATCTCATGTTGGAGTGGAATTCCACAGATGTTTAACATATGAAGAACGGCTGAGGATCCTGGGATTGTATTCATTGGAGTTTAGAAAGTTAAGGGGATATCTAATAGAAACTTACACGATAATACATGGCTTAGAAAGGATGGACGCTAAGAAATTGTTTCCGTTAGGTGAGGAGACCAGGACCCGTGGCTACAGCCTGAGAATTAGAGGGGGTCAATTCAGAACAGAAGTGCAGAGACATTTTTCAGCCAGAGAGTGGTGGGCCTGTGGAATTCATTGCCATGGAGTGCAGAGGAGGCCGGGACGCTAAATGGCTTCAAGGCAGAGATTGATAAATTCATGTTGTTACAAGGAATTAAGGGCTACGGGGAGAATGCTGGTGAGTGGAGTTGAAATGCCCATCAGCCATGATTAAATGGTGGAGTGGACTCGATGGGCTGAATGGCCTTACTTCCACTCCTATGTCTTATGGTCTTATGTCAAATATCCTGTACCCTGCAAAGTAGCTGCTCTTCATGAGTGAATGCAGATCAAGCAAGTTGTTTTATGTTATTGACTGAATGTGGGTGTAACTGCCAAAGGTAACATTTAACACTCATATCAAATGGTTTCATCAACCACAAGTTGCATGGTGTTTTGTAAACATGAGCTGAAATATACTACCAATTGATTCATGAGGAAGGGAAACCTCCAGATCACCTGATTTTGTAAAGACATAGACTTGTGGAGATACAATAGTGGTAAAAGAAACATTGTACATAACTATACAAATATATAAGTAAACCAAAAGTAGGGAAAGGGTTAATACTAGGGACTGTCATAAATACTGCCCATTGCAATGAGGTCTTATGGACTTGTAGTCCTGCTCAACATCCATCATATCAAAGTAACCTGCAGCCAGTTGCTAACATGCAAAAGACTATATCTAGTTCACTATTTACTCCATGAATAAGACCAGGAAGTAGTTTTCATCTACCACAATAAACCCCAAACACCCACCCTTTAGTTTCCTGCACTTAAACACAATGGTGGAAACAACCTTCAACAGGAACAGCAGCCTATAGAGAATAGTGAGCTAGACTGCCCATGCAATAACGCTCAACTGATATGCAGAAAATATTCACTGGTGATTGGTCAGAATGGTCAACAGCTTCATTTTGCCTTTCTGAGCCCATGTATGTTGAAGCTAATTATGGTGACCCACAATATATGTAGTTAAATCATTAAAGTTAGTGATGGAACTGGGATATTTTCTGGCCCCTGTAGTTTAATTACAAATTGAGAGATGGAATTGCTAAAAATGAATCTGGAAGGTTCTTCATTCTTTACCTGTGCTCAGTAACATTTCCTAAACTGCGATGACAGTAGGTATCACCTTTTCCAGTAATCCGATCCACCATGTGCCTGCTCGAAGATATGGACATCAGCTAAGGATATAGATGAGCTTGAGAGTGCTGATCACCCTCTCACTATCAGTGGAACCCAATGAAATATTACCGGGTATGTTTTCCGACAAGGTTTTTGGTGTCTTTTGGGGATGACGAAGGTTGTGGAATTAATCAGCCAGACCGAAGAGCTATTGGGTGACATCACAGGTCCCCTAGCTAATAACCGAAGAAGACTCAGTACGTAGTGATCACAGACCATATGATCTGACTGGCGGAGGGGTTCCCAGTGTGAGATTGCTCAGCTCTAACTGGAGCAAGAAGAAATAATACCAAGGTGAGAATTATACAATCCCTACAGTGTGGAAACAGGTCCTTTGGCCCTACAAATCCACAGTGACCCTCCGACGAGTAACCCACCCAGACCCATTCCCCTCACCTATTACACTACATTTACTGCTAACCAATGCACCTAACTTACACATCCCTGAACACTGTAGGTAATTTAGTATGGCCACTTCACCCAAACTACATATCTTTGGCTTGTGGGAGGAAATTGGAGCGCCCGGAAGAAACCCACACAGACAATCACCTGAGCTGGGAATCGAACCTGGGTCGCTGGTGCTGTGAGGCAGCAGTGCTAACCACTGAGCAACCGTGCCATCCCCAACGGTGGGGAATGTCTTTACAAATAGATTTGAATTAAGGAGCACATTTCATAATTCATAATGAAAGCAGTATGTTGATTATTAGGAATTAAGCAGATGTATCATTTTCAGAGTTCAGGCATAAAACAAATTAACTAAATATTAAAAACAATGACATCAAAGGCCATAGAATGCAGGGAAAGGATGGGTACATGTTATTTTTATAAGACTAAGCAAGTAAGTGTAACCCTAAACGAGATTGCTCTGACTCCATTTGAGCTAATGACAGGATGGCCTATCCAGCTTCCAGAGGGAACAGCTAAAAGCAGTGAAAATGCGGGATCATTGAGAGATTGCATTTGATGGTACACGGTAGAGTTGTGTGAAAAGTTAAAGCAGCAACAATCCAAGGTAAGGCAGCATCAGGAGATAGCAGACCAGAAAGTAGTGAAGGAAGCATGGAGATAGGAGAAAAGGTTATGCTGAAGACGTTCCCTGAGAGGCCCAGATTATAATCCAACAGGTTTATTGTGTTGTGTGATTTTTAACAGGAATTACATTGCCCTGAGCTTGTATCACAGTCTGCTTGCCCAATACAGGACACAACTGCCTGAACTGGACCTTTCCCCCTTCCCCATTCAGCCCTGATGGAGTGGTGCTGGCTCTTGGAAACCTGTAGCATCCTGGGTCATGGGGCCCTCCTCTGGGTTAGGTCAACATGATCTAAATAAACAATATGGATGAGAATGCTGGAGGGGACAGTGAGAAGAAAGTTTGCAGATGACACAAAGATTAGTCGGGTGGTTGACAGTGAGGAAGAAGGTCTCTGGTTATAGGAAGATATAGAAATAGCTTGGTCAGATGGGCAGATCAGTGACAGGTGGAATTTAACCCTGATAAAGGTGAGGATGTGTGGAAGCAACAAGAAAAGGAAGTACTCAATATATGACAGGAAGAGAGGGATTTTGGGGTGCGTGTCCACAGATTCCTGAAGTTGGGAGGACAGGGTAGTTAAGAAGGCATACAGGACATTTCAGAACCATGTCAGGTACCTGAGAGCAAAAAGATCACTCTTTGTTTCCTCACTTGTACCTTTATCATCTCCTTTAGACTTGTATATATTCCCATTTGTCAATGAATCTCTCTTGTCTACCGCTGTAAGACAAACTTTGTTCCTCACTCCCATTCCCCTTTGGCTGCTTCTATATCTGCTGAAAACTTGCTCCGCTTTACCATCTTTCCATCTTCATGAAAGCTCATCACCTTGATATGAATTTTGCTAGCCCCATATGGATCACATTTTGCAGCAGTTGGAGGCAGGGGAGTGGGATTTAAAGTGCAGTGCCTTGAATCATCTTGCCAACTTGTACCTGTTTCCATATGCTTTTCCCAAATGTGGCAATGGTTACTCACCTGACAGGTAGCTAATATGAGTATAGTCTGTCAGTGACATTTTTTCAAATAGTACATTTGTTTCCCCCCACTATGTTAGCTGCCCAGCAACTCACTGGAGGTTGCAAACTAGAGGGAACAGGATCAGCGTCGTATAATTTTGCAGATTACTGTAAATATAAGCGGAAAGGTCATAAGCAGTATATCCATAGGCATTTGGAGCTGCTTGACCTGTCCACTGATCTCCAGAACATTTCTAACTTCTGTTTATAGAATACTGATTATATCTTATAATCTAATCTAATCTCGTACTTCCATTTTATAATCACTTTCTGTCTACCTGAGGAGGGCTCACTATTCCCAGTCAGGCTGCCAAATAACCTGCCCTTTTTCTCCTCTGAATTTGATTTGATTTGATTTATTATTTGAATTGTTTTATTATTATTATTAAGTACAGTGAAAGGTTTTGGTTTGTGTACAGTACAGGCAGGTCATACCATACAAAGATCATAGGGTGATTGAACAGAGTGAGGAATACAAAGCTACAGCTGCAAAGAATTTGCACAAAAAGCAAGACCAATATTATTAGATTTTTTAAAAGGCATGAATGAGATGCAGCCAGCACTGGTTTGGCCAATATTACTTGACATCTTTAATTGCCCAGTGAGCAGTTAAGAGATACCCACATTACTGTGGGTCTGAAGTCACAATCGGCCAGTCTAGGAAATGGCACATTTCCTTCAGACATTAGTGAAGCAGATGGATCTTTATAATGATCAACAGTTATTACATGGATGCTATTAGGCTAGCTTTATATTCCGTTTCAAATTGAATTCAAGTTTCACCATCTACCACAGTACAATTGGAACCCAAAACCTAACCCACATTAACTGCAAGTTCTGAATTGTTAGACGAATGGTATTACCACTATCCGACCACCTTTTACATCCCAAGTGCTGCACCTCATCACCTATGGAATGGTGAGTGCAGGGATGGCTCACAAATTGATAACAGTCATAAAAATAAATTGGAAGTTGCAGCCCCAAAGCACAGAAATGATCCCAATGTCAGGTCACCAATGTGCGTTCGTAAAAACCAGCTCGTTAATACTAGTTTGTTTTCTCCACAACTGCTGCCAGAATATTACAGGTTGCATTTTCTCTTTTTAAAATCAGATTTCTGGCATCTGCGGTTTTTTTTTGTTTTTGTATTAAATTAAACATTTGAATCTCATTGTTAATCACCAAAATAAGCATAAGCCTACAGTTTGGTTCAAACAAACTAAATCTCTCAAATCCCAGCTTGACCCATCAACAAATGTGCCTTTTATACAGTTATACTTGTCGGAAATACAATGTATTAATTTGAGGCAAAGCAAATATATCTTCTGGAGAATTACTCCATTTTCCATATTCTGTTGACTTCTTTCTGTAATGAAGAAACTTCAGTTCTATACACGTTTGAAGAAAAGATAATCTGTGTAAATTTCAATGTGGATGCTAGTATGAAAAGCTAAAAGATTCTCTCAAAGTGATATCCATTTAAATGTTAAAAGGTTAAATTACTTTATATAAAGTACACCTGCAAATTGTGGAATTGAATTTAGAGTCATAGAGATGTACAGCATGGAAACAGACCCTTCAGTTCAACCCGTCCATGCCAACCAGATATCCCAACCCAATCTAGTCCCACCTGCCAGCACCCGGCCCATATCCCTCCAAACCCTTCCTATTCATATACCCATCCAAATGCCTCTTAAATGTTGCAATTGTACCAGCCTCCACCACATTCTCTGGCAGCTCATTCCATACACGTACCACACTCTGCGTGAAAAAGTTGCCCCTTTGGTCTCTTTTATATCTTTCCCCTCTCACCCTAAACCTATGCCCTCTAGTTCTGGACTCTCAGACCCCAGGGAAAAGACTTTGTCTATTTATCCTATCCATGCTCCTCATAATTTTGTAAACCTCTATAAGGTCACCCCTCAGCCTCCGACACTCCAGGGAAAACAGCCCCAGCCTGTTCAGCTCTATACCTCAAATCCTCCAACCCTGGCAACATCCTCGTAAATCTTTTCTGAACCCTTTCAAGTTTCACAACATCTTTCCGATAGGAAGGAGACCAGAAATGCACGCAATATTCCAACAGTGGCCTAACCAATGTCCTGTACAGCCACAACATGACCTCCCAACTCCTATACTCAATACTCTGAGCAATCAAGGAAAGCATACCATAATTCTTCTTTACTATCCTATCCACCTGCAACTCCACTTTCAAGGAGCTATGAACCAGGGTCTCTTTGTTCAGCAACACTCCCTAGGATTTGAGTTCTAAACAAAAATGTCGCTTTACAGAATCTAGTCTAAATATTGAAACTTCTCAGAGTCCAGTGATTTTAATAATTAATCACATCACGAAAGTTATTTGAGAATTTTTTTAATTAAGAACTTTTGTAACAGACATAAGCTGATCACACAGTGGATCTACTCCATTATATTTGTTTTCCTCACTGAAAATAATGTTGCGAGCGCACATTCAAAATTCACCCTGTTTGTGGCAGTATTTAGCTTTCATTTCCTGCTACACACAAGACTTAGAGCTTGTGGGGTTTGTTTTACACATTCTTCAGCTTCAGTGTAACTCAGAAACTAATGAAATGATGTAGAATGATAAGACACAGAATTTCAGAAAGGATTAAAATTGATAGTCAACAAAAGTTTCACTGTAAAAGCAATGAGAATAGTATCAAACCAACACTGCATTTAAATATTTTTTCTAGGTGATGATAAATAATCATTACTGTATTTCAACCATTACATGAACATTTTTAGTTGTGACAGTCATACTCCTGTTTCCCCCTCTCCTTTTCTGTATCATTTCAGCTCTGACCACATGAATAGTAGGCATGTCCCTCAAAATTTCTGCCAATGCTATCATAAGACTAGGTGAAAAATGTACATAAGAACAACCTGGTGTGGCTCAGCCAACATACCCTCCACCTCCTTCTCTCTAATGGAGACACCGGGTTGCCTAATTCACCCTAATTCCCCCAACTCCTCCAGCTCACTCCCCAGCAACAAAACAGTCTTGAAATGTGAATAGTGAAAGACTATTTGAAGGACTGTGATTTAGAATTCTATGGTGAAGATTGACACATTTAAAAGCATGACCGCAGTAGTGAGGGAAAAGGTTAAAAAAAAGCTATTTACACAGATGCTGAATTGAGGAATGGAACGTTTTTGACACGGAAAAGCACATTGCTTTGTTTAGGAAAATGTTGAAGAAATGCTTGACGTAGAGGTGAATGCATGACCTCAGGTGCTGGGAGGGCATTGCCACGGGATTGTTTTTTGATCACTCCAGTAATGAGCTGGCATAGATAAGACTGGCTAATTAACCTTCAGCTTTGCTGCAAACCTCTACAGTGAAGGAACACAGGAGTGAACTGCGTCTTATAATTCTACATCACTTCATTAGTTTCTGTGTTACATTGAAGCTGAAAAAAATTGCAAGGAAATCTGATTGTTTGTATTGGAATTGTGCATGTAACAGGTGGTTAGGATCTGAAATACAGTGACTGTGGGCTTGTTAGAGGCAGGTTCAGATGTGACTTTCAAAAGGGAATTGAATAATTGTCTGAAGAGAAAAAGAATTGTTGTGCTATGAATAATGGTGACAGTATTGTACCCACTCCCCAAAATCCATAGACTGACCACTTAAGGGCTTTAGTTCGTGGCAGGCAAAGAAAGTTTCCAATGGACCTTCACATTAGTGGTGGGGTGGCACGAAGGGTACAAGAATCTCTCCAGGGCAAACTTGCTCAATAAGTTCCCTCTGTCGCCACCTTCAGGAGGGAGAAAATGTATTTTATGTGTTTATTATTTAAGTTAAAAGAACAAAGAACAGTACAGTACAGCACAGAACAGGTCCTTTGGCCCACCAAGCATACGCTAACATATGACACCTTTCTAAACTAAAATCCTTTTTCTTCCACACAGGCTGTATCCCTCTATTTCCTAGGCGGAAGTGGGTACTGCAAATGCTGGAGATTAGAGTCAAGATTAGAGTGGTGCTGGAAAAGCACAGCAGGTCAGGCAGCATCCGAGGAGCAGGGAAATCGACGTTTCAGGCAAAAGCCCTTCATCAGCCCTCCCTTTCCTGACCACTCACGTAATTGTCAGGATGCCTCTTAAACATTGCTGTTGTATCTGCTTCTGCCACCACGTCTGGCAGCCAATTCCAGGTACTTAGCACCCTCTGTGTAAACATCTTCCCTTTTATACCTTCTTTAAACTTCCCCCCCCCTTTTACTGCAAATCTACGTCCCCTAGTAATTGGCATTTCAGCTCTAGGAAAAATGGCTCTGACTATCTATGCTGTTCATGGCTCTCATAATTTTGTAAATTTCTGTCAGGATGTTCCTCAGCATCTGATGAGCAAGTGAAAACAAACCAAGTTTGTCCAACCTCTCCTCATAGCTAATACCCTGTAAAGCAGGCAACATCCTGGTCAATCATTTCTGTAGCCTCTCCAAAGTCTTTATATCCTCCTGCTAGTGTGACAACCAGAGCTGTACACAACATTCCAAATGTGGCCAATTTAAAGTTCTATACAACTGCAACATGACTTACCATTTTTTATACTCAATTCCTCAACTAAGGAAGGCAAGTCCATACTTTTCAAAATGTGAGTAAATCCTGTATCTAAAGATCTTCTCCAATAATTTCCCAACTAAATACATAATGTTCTGTAATTTCCTGAATTATCCCTGTTGCCCTTCTTAAACAAATGTTGGCTATTCTCCAGTGCTCTAAGATCTCTTCTGGGATGAAAAAGGATCCAAAGATTTCATATAAGGCCTCAACAATTTCCTCCCTTGCCTCCCTCAGTATTCTGAATTAGACCCCATCAGGTCCTGGCGACTTGTCTACTTTAATGCTTTTCAAGACACCCAACACTGTTTTTTTTATATTGACATGCCCCAGAATATCAACATGACCCCTCTCTAGACTCGCCATGTCATTCTCCTTGGTGAATACTGATGCAGTATGTTCATTAAGAACCTCACTCACTTCCTCCAGCTCCATGCATAAATTCCCTCCTTTGTCTTTGAAAGTTTAATTGAAAATTCCAAATTTCTGAGGGACCACATGACGGACAAAGCCCTAATGTGCAATGTCAAGAAGAGATGAGAATTTTAAACTCAAGACTTTGCAAGATGGAAGGCCACGTAAATCAGCAGGAATAGGCTGATTCGTTTAATTGATTAACCATGTGAAGAGATAAAATCCAGATAAGAGTGAGGGGGTGGGACCCACTGAGTTGTTTTTACAAAGGTTCGCACTGCACTGACATGAAAGGCTGAATGACCTTCTTCCGTGCTCTACCCACTCTGTGATTCCATGACCATGATTTTCCCTTTTTCAGCCCAAGTTTGGGAGTGGGTGTGTTAGGTGCCATTGACCTGCCCCAACCGCTGAGAAAGCGGGCAGGATTGTACACCAATCAGCTTGTTAAGAGCTGACTCTAGAGAGCTCTGCTGAGCTGCTTGATCTATCACAGATCTTGGCAATCGAGCCCAATCCCCGAAATGTAACTTAGTGCACACAACAGGGTTTGAGGCTGAACTCAGGTTTCAATAGAATGGAAGATGGGACCCTGGTCAGCATATCATTGGAATCGTCAAGTCTAAAGCTAACAAAGACATTCAGTAACACTTGAGCTGAAGCACAAGTGGAGTTCAGCAAGATTACAGAGATCAATGGAAAGGGCGTGTGACCAGATAGAGACCATTTAGATTCTCCAGCTCAGAAGGATTTATTTTTCACAATTCACTCCAGCCAAACCATTCATAATATTTCACAGTTTACATAATCTTTACTTAACCTGTCAGTAAAGGCGAAAGCAATCTTTCACTTTCTATATCCATAGAAGCTAAACTCCTTTCAAACACCAAACAGCCTTGTACCATAATACTTTGTCAAGGTGTCTGAGAATTGTACAACTCGCTAAGGAAAGGTTAATTACTACATATCACTTTGTTTTTATTGACACAGCTGTAAGTTTAATTGCAACTTATTTTGTGATTTAACATATGCTTTGGCTTTATTTTGAAAAGGTGAGATTTAGTATCAAATAAAGTAAGAAAAAGGTTTACTTAACATCTTTCACAACCCCAGGATTTAGCAAGGCACTTTTAAACTATTGGAGAACATTTGATGTGTCGTGACTCATTTGATGTAGGATTCACACATAGAAAGCTCAGCAAGGAGAAGACACCAGGTAATTTCTTTTAAATCTATTGATTTTACTTACTTACTTAAATTATTAGCACAAATATTTATTTTGTGAGAGATAGAAAACACAATCACACAATATGCCCTTAGGCCCTCTTGAAAGGCACAAATACCATTGCCACAGTTGGTTTCTTACACATGGTGAGCAGGCAGCCATCATTGCATATTTGCTTTACATCCTTGAAGGACATGCATTTTCACCTTCATAGAGATATAACCTTCAGCTTAACAATAATTCATAGTGTATAGTATATGCGATCTTATAGCCTTTATATGAATACAATATTAAGAACTTATTATTAAATTCTGAATAATTTTGGACTCAATTATATTTGTAGGGTCTACTTGGTAAATTTGTTGAATAAAGATGAAGAACCATGACTGAAATGGTAACTTACATACAGCATAACAATTTAAACTGAAAATGTAAGAATCTTTACGCAGTTGTGTTATTGCTCTAACTTAACTGAATCCATAAACAATAAAAAGCACATTTTACTTACTTCCATTCACTGCTTTGCTCAAATTTAACACAGTAAGACAGATTCCCAAACAGAAAGCTATCCTCCTCATCTTTGTTGGAATTTCAGTTGGAGCACCGATTGGTAAAACCTTACGCTGAAGTGTGTGTTCAATAGTGTAACGCACCCACAAATACTTGCTCAAAATTTGCTGGGTGCCTTTAGCCTATCGACTTTATAACATATTTTATGATTTAATGGCAGTTTCAACAATACCAACCTTTTGGACTCTCTAACAATAAAAATGACGCAGCCAGATAGTAACCAGGCAACCAGTTTGGTGTCAGGCACAAATTGAATTTTTAACCCTTCTTATATTCTACGCATGTGACCAAATCTGTTGCACCATTGTCCACTGAAATACACACCAAGGGTATTTGAAACAGTCCCAAGGCCAATATGAATTCCTGGTGATGATAGGAAAAAGACCATCGCTGAATTATTGGTTTTGACATCATGTTGTCTGCAATACAGCAGTGAGCTGGTTTCAGTACACTCTTTTAGTGTGCCATTAGTCATCTCATGACAAGCACAAATTAAGTTCAACACCTAAAGGTACAGTTTCTTATAACTATTTTATTAGTTTCGCATGATCACACCACATTTGGGATGAAGGCAGGTCTTCCATGCTACACTATTGCATCTGTGCCAAGCAACCCAACACTCCACCCATTGCTGCATCTATTTCTTCCATAAACATTTTTGTCTCCACTGTTTTCCCAATAATTACAGTCCCTCTGTTATTAATTCTTCACTTCCTGACGAGTTTCTTGAATTCATTCCTCAGCTTGCCTCCTTTAGTTTGAAACAGTATCCATTCATTCTCATTCAAGGTAGCATTCTAGCATCCATTTTCCAATCCCCCAATTGCTACCAGGGTTACTATAAGGGCATTATTCAGACACTTTTTATTCAGGTTGAAAATTCTTTTCTTTCAATCATTGGGGAAAGTAAGAAACTTCACAGAAAAGTTTTCTTCGTAATTTTTCAATTAGATAATTGGGTGGCATAGCGACTCAGTGTTTAGCCCTGCTGCCTCTCAACGCCAGGGACCTGGGTTCAATTCCCACCCTGTGTGGAGTTTTGCACATTCTCCCCGTGTCTGCGTGTGTTTCCTCCGGGTGCTCCGGTTTCCTCCCACAATCACAAAGATGTGCAAGTTAGGTGAATTGGCCATGCTAAATTGCCCGTAGTATTAGGTGGATTAGTCAGGGGTAAATGTAGGGAAATGGGTTTGGGTAGGTTGCTCTTCAGAGTGTTGGTGTGGACTTGTTGGGCCGAAGGGCCTGTTTCTACACTGTAGAGAATCTAATCTAGATAATCATTGGTCATAATTTTCAAATTTCGTCTGCACTTACTTCTGGAGATGCAGAAGCAATATTTCCGTTATTGAGTTGAGATTTGAATCATAGAACTGCATAAACTGGTCATTCAGCCTATTCAGTCAGGAGTTGCTTTTTAGTGAGAGCCACTGCACTGCTAGTTCTCCATACTCCTGAACATATGTTCTTTTGCAAATAAGTACCTCATTTAACTTTGAAAGTCTCCTCATTGTTTCCACTGCTCAGCTTGGGTTTGGTTTTTTAAAAAAAATTTTACAACATGAAGTTACATTCAGAGAATGGGTAACATTTCACTATTTTAGTAATTACCCATGAAAATGAATTGAAACTGAAGTGAAAAGTTATTTTTGGCTATTAATTAGCTCCAGTATTGTAATGTTTGCACAATTCGTATCAGGTGATTCATGTCTCTTACACATTACCAAACTGTGCAGCAAATGATTCACCAAAACTTCCTATGCTGCTGTACCTTTGTCCAGAGAGCATGGTTACATTGATGATGAAAGAAGAATGATGTATACTTGGAGGGGACTAGGAGATGAATATACAATATCCTATACCCCAAAGCTATACCCTTTAATATTTCCACTCTAGATCAAAGAGGGGACACACTGTTGAACTAACCTTCTTGAATTGTTGAAGTTAACTTCTAGACTATAAATACTACAGTAACAGTGCACAAATGAAGGGAGCAAAGGTGATGGATGTTGATTCCAGCAGCTGGGAATAATCAAGTGAAGTTCAATGTACAGCATGGTGCCATGTTTCTGAGGGAGACAGCTGGAGTTTATTTCGTTCAAAAGTGTCTTTATAACCTATATGGTGCAAATACAATTATCCACTGTCAGTCCAAGACTGGATTTTATCTAAGTCCTACTTTGTTGATTAATGTTGAATTAACTTATCTAAAAAGAGATATATTAAGATGATAACAGATGAGATGGTGGCCATACGTGATAAATTAAATATGGAACGTAACCAATTAATGAGTTGTTTAAAATTATATGGCTCAATGGGGAGATGCTGGAGGTCTTAAAACACATAAAGGGTGTTAAATCCCCAGGACCTGATCAAGTGTAACCCGGGACATTATAGGAAGCTAGGGAACAAATTGTGTGAAACCTAGCAGAGAAATCAGTATTATCGACAGCTATGGGTGAGGTGCAGGAAGAGCGGAAGGTTGCTGATGTTGTGCTATTGTTAAAGAACGGCTCAAGGAAAAGCTAGGGAACTATACACAGGTGAGCCAAACATCAGTGATGGGTAAGTTGTTGGAGGCGATTCTGAGAGACAGGATCTACATGTATTTGGAGAGGCAAGGACTAATTAGGGATAGTCAGCATGGCTTTGTGTGTGGGAAATCCAGCCTCAATTTGATTGAGTTTTGTGAAGAGGTGACCAATAACATATACAAAGGCAGTGCTGTAGGAATTGTCTACATGGACTTTAGCAAGACCTTCAAGAAGGTTTCACTTGGTTGACTGGTAAAGTTAGATCACATGGGATCCAGGGAGAGCTAGTCAATTGCTATAAAAATCAGCTTGACGGTAAGTGACAGGGGGTGGTGGTGGAGGGTTGCTTTTCAGACTGGAAACCTGTGACCAGGAGTATGCCGTAAAGATTGGTGCTGGGTCCACTGTTGTTTGTCATTTATGTAAATGATTTGGATGAGAATATAGGAGGCCTGGTTAGTAAGTTTGCAGATAACACCAAAACTGGTTGCATAGTAGACAGTGAAGAAGGTTATATAAGAGTACAATGGGATCTTGATCAACTGGCCCAGTTGATGGTAGGGCCTTGAGTGTGCTGTCAAATAGAGAGAACTGAAAATGCAGTTTCCTTGAAATGGGCATCAAAGATAGATAGGTGGTGAAGAAGGCATTTGGCACACTGGGCTTCATCAGTTAGAGCGTTGAGTACAAGAATGGGATGTCATGTTACAGCTATAAAATACATTGGTAAGGCCACATTTGGAGTACTACATACAATTCTATTCGTCCTACTATAGGGAGGATGTTATTAAACTGAAAAGGGTGCAAAAAAAGATGTACAAGGATGTTACTGAGATGAAGATGTGAGTTATAAGGAGAGGCTGGATAGCCTGGCATCTTTTTTCTCTGGAACACAGGGGGCTGAAGGATGATCTTACAGATGTTTATAAATCATGAAAGGCAGGGATAAGGTGGATAGTCAAAGTCTTTTCCCAGAGCAGGGGAGTCAAAAACTAGAAGGCATAGGTTTAAGATGAGAGGGGAATGATTTAAAATGGACCTGAGGGGCAATGTTTTCACACAGAGGGTGATGCATATATAGAACAAGCTCCCAGAGGAAGTGATAGAGGTGAGTATAATTACAACATGTAAAACATTTGAACAGATACAGGGATAGGAGAGGTTTAGAGGGTTATGGGCCAAAAGCAAGTAAGTAACTGGGACTATATTCAATTTAGGAAACCTGGTTGGCATGGATGAGGGTGGGCTGAAGGGTCTGTTTCCATGCTCCATGATTCTATTCTTACATATCGTAGCACTGGGCTGACAAGCAGTGACACATTCAGTAACTTTGGTGCATGTTGCTGTAAATCAGTAACTGATGCAATCCCTGTGTAGGAATATTCAGGAATGTTGCTAAAATCCCCTAAAGATTTACCACATCAACAATTAGTGTGGTGCAAATGAAGTAGCAATGATGGTAAAACTGTTCTGTGAAAAGGAATATGTTAAAATGCATCATGTTGGGCGAGCTAATAACAGGAAGTAGTAAATAAAATTCAAATAAAAAACGAAAACAAAACACCAAAAGCAAATAGTCTGGCACACCTTTAAAGAGCCAACGTCTATAGATTCAAATGTCACTTACCTCTTGTGTCAATTTTAAATGTGGCATAAGATTTGTAGAACCATATAGTATTACAAGGAGACAAGGATATTCATTTCATCTGTGCAAGCTCTTTGTTAAAACAATGTAAACTAGTCTCCATGTCCTACCCTCTGTTCTTTCCTCCACAAATGCTTACCCATTTTAAGGATTACAATCGCCTCAAAACTTTCAGCTTACAGTTAACTATTTTGCCATATGTTCAGTTCTTTATTGATGCTATTTCTTGCCCTTTAAAAATTCATTTAAAAGCGATTGCAAAACTTGTTTGGTTGCTTGGATTTTAATACCCATTTCACTATCCAGCGAAGCTCTGTAACACAAAGAGAGTCTTGTAAATATAAACCCATTATACCATGTATCATGGTTACCTTTATTTGCCATGTTATCAGTATGATTAGATGAAATATGAATAGCAAGCTATTTGGGAAGAAATTGAGATGGTCCAACCTTATCTCTATTTGTGTTCTGAGCCTAATAGCCACCGATACACAAAACCAACCAATTCCACCACCCTCTTTCTCACGTAGAAGCATTCTTTTTGTATTACAGCAAACCATCTGATACTTTCAGCTTTCTTTTCAATCCATCCCCTGCACTAATGGCTGGTTAAGTATGGATATGGGTGTGTATATTTTCTAATTAACCTGCTTAGAATTGTTATTACACTGGTCTATGGCAGGTGGGGCTTGAAGCTGGGCCTCCTGGTTTAGAGATAAGGGACTGCCACTGGGTGCACAGTGGTTCCCTGCCACTACTGAGACAGTTTCATTTCACCAGGAAAATACTAAATAGTCCTTGCACAGGACAGGAGAAAGATGGAGCAGCAAAAGGAAAAGGAAAGTTTCTTGAAAATATATTCCTCCCTATGTATATTTACAGAAATATATATAAATTGTATATGTAAGTGACATACTGTGTGTATATAGTATGCATATCTATGTAGTATACGGCATTTTACATGGGACACATCTTAGCTTCTGAAAAACAGTATTAGCAAAATGATAATAATCTAAAAAATGGACTTGTCATCTTAACCACCACATTAACTCTGATGCTTCCATCTATTAAACAGAGGTCTAATTCTGTGTGGCCAAAGCATCAGCTGAATAAATAACAAGCTCCTTTCCTGATGTAGGAACTAGGATCACAAATGGCATTTTAAAGGCTCATGGACAATGGTTGCTATGCAAATCTCTGCGTTGTGTTATGCTGAGATTCTCAATAATTAATAAAAATACTCAAGGGCAACTGAAGATTGGTTGGGTTTTTGGTCATCCTTGCCTGTTGATCAGTGGAAGAACTTGCTGGAGACTGAGGAAATGAGGGTAGGATATGTGACAACAGTCAGGAGTGTATTAGAGTAATCATGCTTGCAGGTTACTCAAAAGAGGGTTTAAGTAGTTGATGAGCTGAGACAAGAGTAGAATTAGGGGCTATTATGGAGGTGGGTATGGACAGTCTTAGTGCTACAGCAAATATGTGGCTCAACCTCTCTTTGAGCACATACTGAGATTACAATAAAAGGATTGATTCAGTCTCCGTTGCCAGATGGAGAGGTACGTCAATAGTTGGGAAAATTTTAAAATTTGTTTATGGATGGATGGAGGCGTTGCTGGCCATGAAGTATTTACTGCCTCAAGGGGAGGTAAGAGTGAACCACATTGCATTAGGTCTGGAGTCACATGGAGACCAGACCAAGTTAGGATGACAGATTTTCTTCCCTAAAGGATGTTATTGAACCACATGGGATTTAAATGACATTTACCAGCACATGAGAAATAGCTACCAAGCTAATTTTTTATTCCAGATTTTTATCAAGTTGAAATTTCATTATCTGCCATGGTGGGATTTGAACCCATGTCCCCAGAATAATAGACTGGGTTTCCAGATTACTTGTCTAGTGACATTATCAGTACACCCTCACTTCCCCCAACACCATCGTCTGGCCCCTGGAATTGAGTGGGCAGAAACTGAAGTCAATAGATTTTGTCTTTCCAATATTTAACTGGAGAACACTGCTTTTCATACAGAACTAAGGGCAGAATTTTAACTGTATTTGGTATTCCTGAGAATGAAACCAGATTTGCACCACTCCCAGAATTATCAAAATGCAGGATGAGGCCATTCAGCCCATCATGATCAGTAAATATCACATGAGCACTGGGAGACAACGCATCCTGACTGGAATGAAGTCTCACTTTCAAAGAGGAATTACCCTCCAATGTGCCGTGTGGCAGTATCACTGTGCCAAATGACTTCAAGCAGGTCGAGCAACTCAAGACTAGTCATCCATGAGGTGTCATGGGCCATCAACATCAGCAGAATAACACTCATGAGCTGGCACTCAACCGTTACCATCAAGCCAGTAGATAAACCCTGGTTCAATGGAGAGTGAAGGAGGGTATGCCAGGAGCAGCATTAGGCATACCTAAAGATGCATCGACATTTCGGGCAGGAGCCTTTCATCAGGAAGGCACATTTCCTGATTTCCTGATGAAGGGCTCCGGCCTGAAGTGTTGATTTTCCTGCTCACGGATGCTGCCTGACCTGCTGTGTATTTCCAGCACCACTCTTATCTTGACTCTAATCTCCAGCGTCTGCAGACCTCACTTTTGCATACCTAAAGATGGCGTGCCAACCTGGTGAAGCCACCAAACAGGACTACACCAAATAGCACAAGCATGAGTGATAGACAGAGCTAAGTGATCCCATGACCATCAGATTAGATCTAAGTTCTGCAATCCTGCCACATCTAGTCATGTGTGGTGGTAGAAAATGAAACAACTCACTGGAGGAGGAGACCCCACAAATATCCTCATTCTCAATGGAAGAGCCCAGCACCTCATTGCAATAGGTAAGGCTGAAGCACGTGCAACAATCTACAACCAGAAATGCCGAGTGGATGATCGATCTTGGCCTTCTCCAAGGCTAACAAACATTATTAGCTAGCCCAACATGATGAATTGTGATCATTTTAAAGTATTTCTTTTCACTGAACAGTTTTATCGACATTGTTATGTCATTTGCACCACACAATAGTACTGAAGATTTGTGCTCCAGAACTTGCTACTCCCCTAGTCAAGCTGTTCCTAGCCAAAAACAATTACAAGGAGCAAGTGAGGACTGCAGATGCTGGAGAGTAGTGTCGAGAACTTGGTGCTGGAAAAGCACAGCAGGTCAGGCAGCATCCGAGGAGCAGGAGAATCAACATTTCGGGCATAAGCCTTCTTGATGAAGGGCTTATCCCCGAAACATCGGTTCTCCTGCTCCTCGGATGCTGCCTGAACTTCTGTGCTTTTCCAGCACCACACAAATACAGTTACAACGCTGGCATCTACCCTTCAATGTGAAAGATTGTCCAGATATGTCCTGAACACTAAAGCAGGATAAACACAACCCAGCTAATTACTGCCCCATAAGCCTACTCTCGATCATCAGTAAAGTGATGGAAGGGGTCATCAACGGTGCTATCAAGCAACAGCTGCTCAGCAATAACCTGCTCAGTGACGCCCAGTTGGATTCAGCCAGGGCCAAGTTCTTGGCCTCATTAAAGCCTTGGTTCAAACATGGACAAAAGAGCTGAATTCCAGAGGGTGAGGTGAAAGTGACAGATCTAGACATCAAGGCTGAATTTGACTGAGCATGGCATCATGGCATAAGAGAATCGGCAAAAAAAATCTCTCTGCTGATTGGAGTCATACCTGGCAACTAGGAAGATGGTCGTGGTTGTTAGAAGTCAGTAATCTCTGCTCCGGGACATCTCTGCAGGAGTTCCTCAGGGCAGTGCCTTTGGCTCAAACATCTTCAGCTGCTTCATCAATGACCTTCCCTCCATCATTAGGTCAGAATTAGAGATATTTGTCAATGATTGCAAAGTTGAAAATGTGTTGCTGGAAAAGCGCAGCAGGTCAGGCAGCATCCAAGGAACAGGAGAATCGACGTTTTGGGCATAAGCCCTTCTTCAGGAATGAGGAAAGCATGTCTAGCAGGCTAAGATAAAAGGTAGGGAGGAGGGACTTGGGGGAGGGGTGTTGGAGATGCGATAGGTGGAAGGAGGTCAAGGTGGGGGTGATAGGCCGGAGTGGGGTGGGGGCGAGAGGTCAGGAAGAAGATTGCAGATAGGAAGGCGGCACCTTCGAATTCAGCACCGCCCTCCTAACCTGCAATCTTCTTCCTGACCTCTCTGCCCCCACCCCACTCTGGCCTATCACCCTCACCTTGACTTCCTTTCACCTATCGCATCTCCAACACCCCTCCCCCAAGTCCCTCCTCCCTACCGTTTATCTTAGTCTGCTGGACACACTTTCCTCATACCTGAAGAAGGGCTTATGCCCGAAACGTCGATTCTCCTGTTCCTTGGATGCTGCCTGACCTGCTGCGCTTTTCCAGCAGCACATTTTCAGCTCTGATCTCCAGCATCTGCAGTCCTCACTTTCTCCTCAATGATTGCCAAGTGTTTGACACCATTTGCAACTCCTCAGATATTGAAACAGTCCATGTTCTGCTGCTGTTGATGGCCTACAGTGCTTCATGCATATCCAGTCTTAGTTGCTAGATCTGTTCAGAGACTGCCCCATTTATCAGTGATGGTGTCACACAATGAGTGAAGGTTATTCTTAATGTGAAGGTGGATCTTTGTCTCCACAAGGGCTGTGCAGTGGTCACTCTCACTGTGATACTGTCATGAAGATGCATCTGCATTTGGCAGATTGGTAAGGATGAGGCCAAGTATGTTTTTTCCTCTTGTTGATTCCATGTGTATGACTAAGTCAGGCTGTCGCTTGACTAGTCTGTGAGACAGCTCTGAAAATGTGTTGCTGGAAAAGCGCAGCAGGTCAGGCAGCATCCAAGGAGCAGGAGAGTCGACGTTTCGGGCATAAGCCCTTTTTCAGGGCTTATTCCTGAAGAAGGGTTCATGCCCGAAACGTCGACTCTCCTGCTCCTTGTATGCTGCCTGACCTGCTGCGCTTTTCCAGCAACACATTTTCAGCTCTGATCTCCAGCATCTGCAGTCCTCACTTTCTCCTGTGAGACAGCTCTCCCAGTTTTGACTCTTACCCCCAGATGTTAGTGAGGAGGACTTCGCAAGATCATCGGGGCTGTTTCTACCATTATCTTTTCTGGTGCCTCAAGCGATGCCAGGTGGTCCATTCAGCTTCATTTCTTTCTTGAGACTTTGTAGCAGTTGAGACAACTGAATGGCTTGCTCAGCCATTTCAGAGGGCAGTTGAGAGTCAACCACATTGCTGTGGGTCTGGAGTTACATGTAGGTCAGACCAGGTGAGGATGGCAGATTTCCTTCCCTGAAGGATATTAGTATGTCTACCTCTAAGGAAGACTGCCCAGGTTCATGTCCCACCCACTCTAGATATGTGTGATAGCATGTTATGAAGTCATAGAATCACAGAGATTTGCGGCACGAAAACAGACTCTTTGGTCCAACTCATCCATGCCAACCAGATATCCTAAATTAATCTAGTCCCACTTGCCAGCATTTGGCCCTGATCTCTCCAAACTCTTCTTATTCACATACCCATCCAGATGCCTTTTAAATGTTGTAATTATTCCAGCCCCCATCACTTCCTCTGGCAGCTCATTCTGCATATGCATCATCGTTTGCATGAAAAAGTTGCCCCTTAGGTCCCTTTTAAATCTTTCCCCTCTCACCTTAAACCTATGCTGTCTGTCTAGTTTTGGACTCTCCTATCTTGGGGAAAAGACCTTGACTATTCATCCTATTTATGCCCCTCTATGATTTTATAAGGTCACCCCCTCAGCCTCTGACACTCCAGGGAATACAGCCCCAACCTATTCAGCCTCTTCCTACAGCTCAAACCCTCTAATCCTGGCAACATCCATGTAAATCTTTTCGGAACCCTTTCAAGTTTCACAACATCCTTACTACAGCGACAAGACCAGAACTGAGTTCAGTATTCCAATAATGGCCTTCCCAATGTCCTGTACATCTGCAAGATGATCTCCCAGCCCTTACACTCAATGCTCTGACCAATAAAGGCAAGCTTACCAAAATGTGTTCTTTGCTACCCTATCTACCTGTGACTCCACTTTCATGGAACTATGAACCTATACTCCAAGGTCTCTTTGTTTGGCAACACTCCCCAGGACCTTACCATTAAGTGTATAAGTCCTACCCTGATTTGCCCCACCAAAATGTAGCACCTCTCATTTACCTAAATTAAACTCCATCTGCCACTCCTCAGCCCATCTGACCAAAGTCCTGCTGTACTCTTGGCTGTCAACTACACCTTCAATTTTGGTGTCATCTGCAAACTTACTAATCACACCTCCTATATTCATCACCAAATCATTTATAGTTGATTCAAAAATACACGTGGGAACTGGGAAGGCAGGTTTGTTTAATCAGAATTATAGAAGCAATTGGTTTAAGGGACTAGGGCAGTTTTTTTTTGGTTTTCAAATTCATCCAGTATCTCACAACAACGAGTGATCTTCTTAATATTTCCAGCACTTTTTGCTTATTTCTCATATTTCCAGCGTCCATAGTATTCTGCTTTAGTGAAAACTGAAAGATGTCAGTTTGGTGGCATGGTGCCTCACAGCTCCAAGCACCTGGATTCGATTCTAGCCTTGGGCGACTGCCTGTGTGGAGTTTGTGCACTTTCCCTGTGCCCATGGGTTTCCTCTGGGTGCTCTGGTTTCCTGCCACAGTCCAAAGATGACCAGGTTAGGTAAATTGGCAGTGCGAAATTGGCTGTAGTGTTCAGGGATGTGTAGGCTAGGTGGATTAGTCAGTGGAATGGGTCTGGGTGGGATACTCTTTGGAGGGTCAGTGTGGAGTTGTTGGGGCAAATGGCCTGTTTCCACACTGTAGAGATTCCATGAAGTCAACTGCATAAAGACAAAGAAAAGGACACAAAACACGTTGGACACCCAGATAAATAGAGCCACACACAGGAAGCTGACTGATGTCCTGGTTTCTTTATTAGTAATGTATTGAGCTGAGAGCATATACAAGATTGCAATATTTAAAAAATCCTAACCCTATAATCTAAACACAGAGCAAACAAATGCAAGATGATTATATTCATGACATCATTTTGCATTGTAGACTAAATAGACTTCAGTCATCTCAACTGTAATAAAAAGGATAGTCCTTCACAGTGTCCAATAGTGGAGAAACAGCCACGTTAAAATATATTACTCACGGAATATAAATACTCTGTTATTCTGTTTGGTTTGATGAACAGGGCTTGTTTCATTAGTTTACTGAACTAATAAAATTACTCACAATGTACACACAATATAAACAGTCTTTGTCTAAAGTTACATGTAATAGTTTGCACAGAGTAGACACATGGTTAACCTTTAATGTGTTGGAGGTGATTTCCCAAGTTCTGAGTGGAATTGCTTGCGTACTTCTCATTATTTTCCAACCATTAAGTTTAAAATTCTTTCATTAAGATTCCTTGCCTTTATATTAACCGCATGACCTCAGGAAACTCCCTCTTACGTTTAAAGCAAGAAAACAAGAACTTACATTTATATAGTACCTTTCATCACCTCAGGATTGCATCAAAACTTTTAAAAGCCAATTAAGTATTTATTCAGTGCAGTCACTTGCAACATAGGAAATATAGTGGCCAATTTGTACATAGCAAAACCCCATAAAAGGTAGAGTAAGACACAATGAAGCAGATATGTCAACCATTGGATTTTGACAGTTCTGCAGTCTACTTTAACAATTGTAATAATTACCAAAATGACTAAGACAAGATGTTATAGCTTTAAGAATTTGTTGACTTTGCCGAAGGTAACAAATAGAGATATAGTTACTGAGAATGAGAAGGTTTAGGCTAGAAAGTAATTCTCTCACTGGTATACTTTCTAGTTAATTGTTAAGAGATGTTATTAGATACAAGCAAAATCAGAAATTGTGAAAAAAATCTCAGTGTTTTAGGCAGCAGCTGTGGAGAGAAAGCAGAATTAACATTTCAGATCTAATGACCTTTCTTCTGAACAGTGCAATTTTCAGCATATGTTCTTCAGAACTATATCACTGGACCCAAAACATTAACTCCACTTTCTCTCTATAGATGCTGCCTAACACAGTGAGCTCTTCCCAGCAGTTTCTGACTTCTAGCATCCATGGTTCTTTGTTTTTTTATTAAATGTTGTTATACATCTCTGGAGTAGGTGGTTCTTGATGCTGAGTCTCTTGGCTTAGAGGTAGGGACATTATCTCTGTGCTCCTTTCTTATTGATGTTGTCATTATACTTAAAAGCACAATAACTGTAAGGGATAAACTTGTTCCAAGTGCTGTAGTGGATGTCTAATTGATCACTTTGTCTTGGGCTTGCTTCATCCTATTACACCTGGTAGTCAGCTTTAGTTATATTGATTAAGAACTCTGTGTAGGTCATGGAATTTCTCCTTTAAATAAAACAACAACCCTTTTGGAGGCAGTGAAAGCAACTAATGGCATGCTGGGAAAACTGGCCAGCTGAACAGCATGCTTGGACTTGGATTAGAGACAAAAAATCTGCAGATGCTGGAATCCAAGGTAGAGAAGCAGGAGGCTGGAAGAGCCAGGCAGCAACAGGACAGAGAAGTCACTGCTTCAGGTGTAGCCCATCTTCAGGACTGGGGCTGGGTGTAAGAAGAGCTGCAGATGAAGGTGGGAATGGGGTTTGTGGGGGAGGGGGGTGCAGGGTGGTGAGGGATAGGTGAACACGGCTAGTTTGGTTAGTTAGTGGGAGGAATTAATCCAGTTCATAGCTAGAAGGAGGGGTCGGTCAGAGGAATGGAAGGGAGGGGTAGGGGGTCTGGCAAAGAGAGTCGGGGATGGGAAGGGAGGTCATTTGAAATTGGAGAATTCAGTGTTGAGTTCTCTGGGCTGTAGGTTGCCTGGCAGCAGATGACATGTTGCTCAATCCAATTTGTGGTCTGATTTGCTGTGGAAATGGTGGAGGCGGAGGATGGTCATATCATCGGAAAGGGACTGGAAAGGGGAATTAACTGGGTGGTGACTGGGAGGTCAGATCAGCTACTGCAGGGCCGACTGAGATGCTCAGCAAAACATGCCCTAAGTTTATGTTTGGTCCACCCAATGTAGAGAAGAGCAATGTATCGGGAGCACTCGATACAATAAACTAGGTTGATAAAGAGGCAAGTGAACCTCTGCCTAACCTGGGGCCCTGGATGGAGGGGAGGGTGGTTTTGCAGGTTTTGCATCTTTTCCGGTTGCAGGGGAAGGTACTGGGGGTTCGAGGGTGTTGGTGAGGACAGTGAAATGAACCAAGGATTGGCAAATGGAATGGTCCTTGTGGAAGGCAGAGAGGGGTGGGGAGGGGAAGATGTACTTGGTGGTGGGGTCTAATTAGAGTTGGCGGAAGTGTTTGAAGATGGCATGTTGGATGTGGAGACTGGTGGGGTGGTAGGTGAGGACAAGGGGAAATCTGTCTTTATTGCATTTGAAGGGGAGGTGTTTAGAGCAGTAGAATTGGATCAGGCCAGATAGACAGGTATGCAAACCAGTCATTGATTATAATGCATAGGTGTTAATGATACATTGGAACTGAAATATTAAGTCAGGAAGATTGCAGTATTTACTATCAAATTGGATCAAGCCAGACAGATGTGCAAGCCATTCACTTTGATTGAGTATTGAATGGGTTGTTGATAATATAATGCTGGGTGGAACTGTAGATCTGAGTTTCAGTAGAACTGTTTTTGAGACAGATCAGCTCCTAGGGTCAGTTCAATCAATCGAAGAAATGATAATATCCAACACTGTCTTTGTTAACACCACTTCCTGAAATGGAAACCCATTTTGACTTATGCTAATTACATTGTCACATCAAACTACTGCTCAGCCACTGAACTCGGAAATGACCTGGATAATTAGTTAAAAGAAGCCACTCAGATCAGAAGAGTTTCACACGTGCTCCAGAGAATATCAGGACCAAGAAGCCGGAACCATGGGAGCAGGAAGTACAGCTTCAACTCTACTTCAACCAGCTGTAATCAGGGTAGTATACACCTTTTACTATCTTGCACTCCCAAAGCCAATTTTAAATTAGTGTCTGGGTATGGACTTTTAAGAACTGTGAGGTTACTCCAGATATTAGAGGGAAAGCCTGGTTTTATAAGGTTGTATATCTATCTATCGTGTGTTTCAACAATAATAAACCAAGTCTCCTGGTAAACCACATCTCATTATTTGAAGAAAATGAGTCCCACTATGTAAGCAAAGAGATCAGACCAGATGAAAACAAAGTTTACAGCTGGTAGTAACATTCCTGCTTCTACTTGAAATTGTGCTATCAGATCACTGCTGTGAATGGGCAGAGAGAATTTTCATTTATCATCTTCTCTGAAAGAAGTTGCCTCTGACAGTGTAGGATTATTAAAAGTGATGATTTGAAAAACCCAATTCATCAAAGGAGGCTGTTGTAAACTATTTATCTTCTTTTACTCATTCTTAATATAAATACTTGGGTCTCCATCTGTCATCCAGTAGTGGTATTGCGATGTCTGTTAAATTGGAAAAATAGCCAATGAAGGTTGAAAAAAACTCAATCATTAATATTGTCACCAATTGGTGGAGAAATTTTGCCACTCTCTGTTTCAAAAATAATCGCAAGAAGAATATAAAGGGGGAGAGTGAAAAAAATCAAACTTTCAAAGTCGATAAAACTTGCCATATTTAGTCCTCAAAGCTGAAAATGTGTTGCTGGAAAAGCTCACAGAATACCTAGCCTGGCCTTTTCCTGATATACACTCCCTTCCTCTGCACAAGGTGCCCACATGATCAGTTGGCACTCTTCTCCTGGATCCTTCATTCACACAACTTGGCATCCCCGGAAAAGCACCAGCTTTACAACATCTTGCCAGCTCCCACAAGCATTTTGACTGCAGACACCATCAGATGTCACACATCCTTGAACTGTAGCATTGACGTCTGCAACCATGACATTGTACTTTAATGTGCACAACACTGAGGCTCAAAGCAACGGAGAGAGGTTGTGCTGTAGCCTGGCCTACGGACATCATTCCACACTTACAGCTCCTTCAGTGACCATCCAGAATCACTGCACATCTCTGCATGCTGTTCTTCCTGCTCCCATGGTTCAGTCTATATCTGAGCTTTCCAAGGGTGTGCCCTACCATGTAAGGGTGGGAGATGTACAATGGGTAGACACATATCCTCCCTCATTGCACAGAACCTGCAGAGAAAAGTTGCCTATCTCAGGTTAAATGCTGTCTTTCTGGATACTCAAACATCTCAGGACAATGTGGCAGTCTGCACACATTTGGAAATGTTGAAGGGTTAAGATTAGATTAAATTAGATTACTTACAGTATGGAAACAAGCCCTTCTGCCCAACAAGTCCACACCAACCTGCCGAAGCGCAACCCACCCAGACCCATTCCCCTACATTTAGCCCTTCACCTAACACAGTGGGCAATTTACCATGGCCAATTCACCTAACCTGCACATTTTTGGAGTGTGGGAGGAGACACGGGGAGAATGTGCAAACTCCACACAGACAGTTGCCTGAGGTGGGAATTGAACCCGGGTCTCTGGCACTGTGAGGCATTGTGTCACCATGCAACCTACTAAATGATGGACATATCAAAAGAAGGGGATTTAGGATTCCTCTCAACCTGCTGTCTATTATGAGGGGCTGCACTGCAATCACTCAGATGTCATGTGCTGCAAATTGCTGTGCTCTTGTTGGCCATACACTCTCCTCACGTAGAGGCCAGAGTAATTGTCACTTGTGAAAACTCCATCTCCTGGAATTCCCCATCCGCTCTTGCATTCTTGGAGATCCCATCCTTCTAACTTACATGTCCCCTTTCAATGTAATCATTCCCTTTGTGGCCCTGTCCAAATAATTCCATTTCCAATCATGAGCAACGTCCTTTTCCCAGGACTCTATGGACTGTGCCCATAAGCCCCCTGGCCATTATTGACCAGAGCCCAATCCTGACTGCAGCCTACACCCTCAGACTGATTTGTGGGGACACTGTCAGCTGAGCACAGATGTCTCCACTACTCTGTGACTGATTTACATGGAACCCCCACACTTCTGAATGAGTATATGAATAGACAGGGTTTAGAGGGTTATGGACTAAATGCTGGCAAATGGGACCAGATTAATTTAGGATATCTGGTCGGGTGGACTGAAGAGTCTGTTTCTGTGCTGTACACCTCTATGCCTCTATGACCTCTCAGCCTCCGACGCTCCAGGGAAAATATCCCTAACCTATTCAGCCTCTTCCTATAGCTCAAACCCTCCAACCCTGGCAACATATTCATAACGCTTTTCTGAACCTTCTCAGGTTTCACAACATCCTTCCTATAGCAGGGAGACCAGAATTGAATGCAATATTCCAAAAACGGCCTAACCAATGTCCTGTACAGCCGCAACATGACCTCCTAACTCCTACACTCAATGCACTGACCAATAAAGGCAAGTGTACCAAATGTCTTCTTCACTATCCTGTCTACCTGGAACTCCACTTCCAGGGAGCTATCCACCTGCACTCCAAGGTCTCTTTGTTCAGCAGCACACCTCAGGACCATCTGATTATGATCCTTTTATAATCTGAGGTAACCTTCTTTGCTGTCCACTATACCTCCAATTTTAGTGTCATCTGCAAACTTGCATTCCTCTGCCTACTTCCTATGCTCACACCCAAATCATTTACGTAAATGCAGAAAAGCAGTGGACCCAGCACCGATCCTTGTGGCACACCACTGGTCACAGGCCTCCAGTCTGAAAAGAAACTCTCCACCATCACCCTCTGTTTTCTACCTTTGAGCCATTTCTGTATCCAAAAGCTAGTTGTCTCTGTATTCCATGTGATCTAACCTTGCTAACCAGTCTACCATGAGGAACCCTGTCAAACGCCTTACTGATGTCCATATAGATCACATCTGCTGCTCTTCCCTCATCAATTCTCTTCATTACTTGTTCAAAAAACTCAATCAAGTTCGTCAGACACGATTTCCCATGCACAAAACCATATTGAGTATCACTAATCAGTCTTTGCCTTTCCAAATATGTGTAAATCCTGTCACTCAGGATTCCCTCCAACAACTTTCCCACCACCGATGTCAGGCTCATTGGTCTATAGTTCCCTGGCTTTTCCTTACCACCTTTCTTAAATAGTGGCACCACGTTAGCCAACATGTAGTCTTATGGCACCTCACCTGTGACTATCAATGATATAAATATCTCACAATGGTCCCATTTAACCTGATTAAATTCTATCTGTCAGTTCTCTGCACCATATCTGGAACTAATCCATATCCTACTGTATCCTGTGACAGCCTTCTACACTATCCACAACTCCCCCGATCTTTGTGTCTCTGCAAACTTACTAACCCACCCATCTATATTTTCATCCAAGTCATTTGTATATATCTCAAACAGCAGAGATCCCAATATAGGTCCCTGCGGAACACCACTACTCTTGGACCTCTAACCAGTAAAACACCCTTCGACCACTATCCTCTGCCTTCTAAGGACAAGCTCATTCTGAATCCATGCAGCCAAGTCGTCGTGGGTCCCATGCATACTAATCTTCTGGATGAGCCAACTATGAGGGACCTTATCGAAAGCCTTACTAAAATCCATGTAGACGACATCCATTGCTCTACCCTCATTGATCACATTCATCACCTCCTTGAAAAATTGAATCAAGTTAGTAAAACATGACCTGCCCTGCACAAAGCCATTTTGACTGTCCCTAATTAGGCCATTTGATTAATGCTCAGAGTGCGTTTCCCGCATAAGCTAATAACAGATGCTGTGGGTGTGACATTGATGGAGCACATGCCTTTCAGCAATCCATCCAACACTTGACTGTTCACTGCTCCAAATTCTAACATGCTGTCTGTTTCTACACTAATAAGCAATGCAAGCCACAGCATCTGACAGCCTGTAACTTAGCACTGAAGACCTTGTGCACAAATGAGAAATGTAAGAGGCTAACAGCCTCATAGTAAGCATCGAGAAAGAGCTTGAAAAATGAACCTAAGAGCCAAGATGCATCCTGTGTAGGGGCACGAAGTGTTCTGTATGTCCCTGAATGCAAAACAATCTGGTAGAAGCTTGTAAAGTCATTGACCCAAAGTAAGGTCGTTTTGGGCTAAAGTGGTGTGTGAGTTAGTGTGAGAGCAGGTTGGATGATGAGGTAAGGCTGGGAGTTTGCCAATGTTGATTTGTGTGGATGAAGAGTGGAAGAAGATAATGTCCATGGAGCAAGCTGTGACATTATGGTGAAGACATAAAACATAGAATGCAGTACAGGCCCTTCGGCCCTCGATATTGCGCTGACCTGTCATACCAATCTGAAGCCCATCAAACCTACACTATTCTATATACGTCCATATGCTTGTCCAATGACGACTTAAATGTACTTGGCGAATCTACTACCATTGCAGGCAAAGCATTCCATACCCTTACTACTCTGAGTAAAGAAACTACCTCTGACATCTGTCCTATATCTATCACCCCCTCAATTTAAAGCTATGCCCCCTCGTGCTCGCCGTCACCATATTTGGAAAAAGGCTCTCCCTGTCCATGTTATATGTCTCAATTAAGTCACCTCTCAATCTTCTTCTTTCTAATGAAAACAGCCTCGAGTCCCTCAGCCTTTTCTCATAAGACCTTCTCTCCATGTCAGGCAACATCCGAATAAATCTCCTTTGCGCCCTTTCCAAAGCGTCCACATCCTTCTTATAATGCTGTGACCAGAACTGTACACAATACTCCAAGTGCAGCCGCATCAGAGTTTTGTACAGCTGCAGCATAACCTCATGGTTCCGGAACTCGATCCCTCTATTAATAAAAGCTAAAACACTGTATGCCTTCTTAACAACCCTGTCAACTTGGGTGGCAACTTTCAAGGATCTGTGAACCTGAACACCAAGATCTACATTACCAAGAATCTTACCATTAGCCCAGTACTTTGCATTCTGGTTACTCCGACCAAAGTGAATCACCTCACGCTTGTCCGCATTTAACTCCATTTGCCACCTCTCAGCCCAGATCTGCAGCTTATCGATGTCTCTCTGTAACCTACAACATCCTTCGTCACTATCCACAACTCCACCGATCTTAGTGTCATCTGCAAATTTACTAACCCACCCTTCTACGCCCTCATCCAGGTCATTTATAAAAATGACGAACAGCAGTGGACCCAACACCGACCCTTGCGGTACACCACTAGTAACTGGACCCCTGGATGAACATTTCCCATCAACCACCACCCTCTGTCTTCTTTCAGCAAGCCAATTGCTGATCCAAACTGCTATATCTCCCACAATCCCATTCCTCCACATTTTGTACAGTAGTCTACTGTGGGGAACCTTATCAAACACCTTACTGAAATCCATATGCATCACATCAACTGGTTTACTCTCATCTATCTGTTTGTTCACTTTCTCAAAGAACTCAATAAAGTTTGTGAGGCACGACCTACCCTTTACAAAACCGTGCTGACTATCCCTAATCAAATTATTCTTTTCTAGATGATTATAAATCCTATCACTTACGGCCTTTTCCAGCACTTTACCAACAACTGATGTAAGGCTCACTGGTCTATAATTACCAGGGTTGGTCTCTACTCCCCTTCTTGAACAGGGGAACCACATTTGCTATGCTCCAGTCTTCTGGCACTACTCCTGTAGACAATGACGATTTAAAGATCAATGCCAAAGGCTCGACAATCTCCTCCCCGGCTTCTCAGAGGATCCTAGGATAAATCCCATCCAGCCAGGGGACTTCCACACTCTGCAGGACGTCTAATACCTCTTCCTTGTGAACCTCAAACCCACCTAATTTAGTAGCCTGTATCTCAGTATTCTCCTCAACAACATTGTCGGTTTCTAGAGCTCCACATTTCTAATGAGCCCATCCTTTGTAGTTTGTTTCCCCATCCTGTGCTTCCTAAATCTTGCCTAATCACATCATAATTGCCTTTCCCCCAGCTGTAATTCTTGCTCAGTGATATACACCTATCCCTTTCTATCACTAAAGTAAATATAACAGAATTGTGATCTCAATCACTAAAGTGCTCACCTACTTCCAAGTCTAACACCTGGCTGGGCTCATTACCCTGTACCAAATCTAATGTGGCTTCGCCTCTTGTTGGCCTGTCTACATACTGTGTCAGGAAGCCCTCCTGCACACACTGGATAAAAACCGACCCATCTTTAGTACTCGTACTATAGTGTTCCCAGTCAATATTTGGAAAGTTGAAGTCCCCCATGACAACTACCCTGTCTCTCTCACTCCTATTGAGAATCATCTCTGCTATCCTTCCCTCTACATCTCTGGAACTATTCAGAGGCCTATAGAAAATCCCCAACAGGGTGACTCTCCTTTCCTGTTTCTAACCTCAGCCCATACTACCTCAGTTGACGAGTCCCCAAACATCCTTTCTACAACTGTAATACTGTCCTTGACCAACAATGCCACACCTCCCCTTCTTTTATCATCTCTGTTCTTACTGAAACATCTAAATCCTGGAACCTGCACCAACCATTTCTGTCCCTGCTCTATCCATGTCTCCGAAATGACCACAACATTGAAGTCCCAGGTACCAATCTATACTGCAAGTACACCCACCTTATTCTGGATGCTCCTGGCGTTGAGGTAGACACACTTCAAACCAACTTCTTGCTTACCGGTGCCATCTTGTGTCCCTGATTTCAGACCTCCCTACTCTCAACCTTTTCTATACTCGAACTACAATGTTGGTTCCCATCCCCCTGCTGCATTAGTTTAAACCCATCCCAATAGCCTTAGCAAATTCCCCCCCCCCCAGGATATTGGCACCCCTCTGGTTCAGATGAAGACCATCCTGCTTGGAGAGGTCCCACTTACCCCAGAAAGAGCCCCAAATTATCCAAGAATCCAAAACCCTCCCTCCTGCACCATCCCTGTAGCCATGTGTTCAACTCCTCCCTCTCACTATTCCTCACCTCACTAGCACGTGGCACAGGCAACAATCCAGAGACAACAACTCTGTTCGTCCTAGCTCTGAGCTTCCATCCTAGCTCCCTGAATTTCTGCCTTAAATCCCCATCTCTCTCCCTACCTATGTCGTTGGTGCCTATGTGAACCACGACTTGGGGCTGCTCCCCCTCGCCCTTAAGGATCCCAAAAACATGATCAGAGACATCACAAAACCTGACACCTGGGAGGCAACACACCAACCGTGAGTCTCTCTCATCCCCATAGAACCTCCTATCTGTCCCCCTAACTATGGAGTCCCCAATGACTACTGCTCTGGTCCTCTTCCCCCTTCCTTTCTGAGCAGCAGGGACAGACTCTGTGTCAGAGCCCTGTGCCCCACTGCTTTCCCCTGGGAAGTCATTGACCCCAACAGTATCCAAAACGGTATACTTATTGGTGAGGGGAATGGCCACAGGAGATCCCTGCACTGCCTGCCGGTTCCCTTTCAGACGGTTGAGTAAAGACACATGCAGTGAGCTGCTGCCAGCAGGTAACCACACTTGAGTTTCATTTAAAGGATTGGTGCCATCTTGATCCTTGGGTCAGGACAGGAGAATTAAAAGTTGCACATAAATGAGGAGACAAAAACAGCTGTTGCTGGAAAAACTCTGCAGATCTGGCAGCATCAGTGCAGAGAAATCAAAGTTAGCGTTTTGGACTCTCTTCATAGATGAGCTGAGCTTTTCTAGCAACATCTGTTTTTATATAGTTATAGAGTTATGGTGTCCTACAGCATGGAGACAGGCCCTTTGGCCCAAACCAGTCTATGCCAACCAAAATGTCCATCAACCCTAACCTCATTTCTCTGCCCTTGACCCATGTCCTTCTAAACCTTTCCTATCCATGTATTTGTCTTTTTAAATGTTATTAATTTTTTGTTTCTGATTTACAGCATCTGCAGTGCTTTCGAGTTTTATAAATGAGGAGATTTGGCTTATTAATGAGATGTGACTGCAGGAGAATAATGTTGCTGTCACTCATTACTGAGATTCAGAATTGACTCTTTAAACCTTAAAGAGAAAACTGAAAAAAAAATTCAATGTCAGAATTCTGACTCTTCCACCTTCACTGTATTTTTGAACATTTTTCATCATCTAGAATGTTGTAGGGATTGGAAAATTTCAGCCAAAATCTGGACCAATTCCTCCTGGATTTAGCACCCCGAGACTGCTGGGAAAATAGCACTCTGTAAGAACAAAATGAGGTAAAGACTTTAATTTTGAACTTTCAGAGCAGCTGAAATTCCTCTGTGTAATGTTAGTTCTGGTTATGTTTGATGAGAATGAATTACTATACATTGCACGGAAATGGCTGCCAGTGACCCAGGTGCTTAGACTTCCACCTCCAGGAGTAACTCAGTTCAGTTTCATAAGTTCAGTTTCAATGAAATCTTTAAGCAGTGCTTCTTGGGAGCTTGAAGTTTAATGTTGCTATTGTCAAGAGGGTTTTGTTCAGCTGTTTGAATAAAAGTGATTTTTCAACTTAGGAACTTTGTAAAGATTCTATCACAGAATGTGGACGTTGCTGGCTAGCTCAGCAATTATGGCCATCCTTGGTTACCCTTGGTGAGCTACCTTCTTAAACTGCTGCTGGAGATGGGAGAGAAGAACAATCAGGAGCACACTTTGGTCGCTGGTTCCTTTCTCCTTCCACTTACATCCCACAAACAATACATTGAATTCTCACAGTCAAACCATCAGTCCTGTTCCCCTGCTTTCAGTATGCATTCCTACATTACAACAGGGACTAAATTCCAAGTGGACTTAATTGGCTGTAACAAACTGGGACGTGGGAAAAGCTCTCAAGGATATAAATACCAGTTTTTCCTTTCTAGATTTTTAAAAGAAAGCTTATTGGAACAGTGATCCAGCCTCCCTGTATCCACTGTGCCAGGATTTCAGGGATGAAGCTATGTTACAGAAACTGATGTGGATGAGTTTCCCCAGAACCTCATGTTATGGGAACTAGTCTGATTCCTGCTTATCAGATGAGAAGAACAGTTATTGTCAGATGACAAGAGTGGGTAGACATTGGGATAAGGAGAGGGTATGTAGCGCAGGACTAGCAATCTTGAATGATTGTGGGAGATCAAAGATCACAGGAGAATGTACTGGTCATGGTAGGGGTCAGAAAATGTTCAGAGAGATGAAGGAGTTTGGGGGATTGACTCAAGTAAGATTTTCAGACAATTGATCATTGGTAAGGATTATTCCCTGTAATCCTGCTTTATGATATGATGAAAAATACAAAGGAACAGTTGTGAATATAGTTAATCTTTTGACTGTTCTTGGCAGCATTATTCTGACTAATTCCCTGTCTGAGGAGGAACTATGAAATCAATATTGTTGATGAAATACATCAAGGTCATATTTTACATGTATTATCATGAAACAGCAGAATTGGACTTTGTTATTTCAGGAAGAATAAGTGCCATTGTCTGGAATTTTGGAAAACAACACTTAGCTTTTTGAAGTGGGGAACGCACATTCACACGATGTGGTAGTTCAATGGGACTTGTGTAAGCTCAACAAAAGCTCAGCTAATTCGCAAATATCCTTGAGGGAAGGAAGCTGGCATCCTTATCTGGCCTGTCTTACATGTGACTCCAGTCCCACAGAAATGTGGTTGGCTTTTAACTGCTCTCTGGTCAATTAGGGATGGGCAATGAATTCTGGCCTAGCCAATGACAGCTACCTGCTGTGAATGAATATACTTGTTCATTGATTATAGTTAACAAAGCTGTTCCCTTCCCTGAAATCCTTGTACAGAGTGAGAAATAATCAAGATTTTGGAATATTTAAAATTGCTTTCCAAAGCAGGTTTTTCATTGGGTGATACACGGATATACATATGTTAATCATGTATAGTAATGTTTTGTGTTCTTGCAGATGTTCACCCAACTTCATTGTAAGATATTATGTCGCTAGGTCAATGAGTAAAGGACAGGAGACAGTGTAATCCAGACCGCGACAAAAGATGAAAATGGTTGAGTCCAATTTGTTGAAAACTTAGCAATGATTAATCCAGGAATAAGTCATTATTATCGGAGTTTCATATAATTCCAGGAAACAATGACATGAGTGTCTTAAACCATGCCATAATTTTCTTGAACATCATTGAAAATGTTGAACAACTATTTGTTATAGCATGCACTCCTGTTAAAATCAGCAACATAATGGTGTTGTAGAATGAGAAACACTGTGATCTGCATAGCTACTTAGAGTATTGCCAAATGGCATGGTTGGGCTCAGTATGTTTAGCATAATCACAGAATCATGGTTGGCTATTTATGTTAAGAAATAGGAATTTTAAAAACAATATTGTCTGAAGCAGTGTGTGGGGCTACCTAATGCAAAGTCCAAAGCAATAGGAATGAAATTATAGGCATATGTTGCTGGCTCCTAACCTTAAACTCATGTTATGTATTTGGATGTAATTATAAAGAATTCACAGTTCGTCTTAAAAATGTGCCTCTTTTACCCCTTTACAAAAACCTAAGTTACAATTAAGTAAAACTAGGAATATACACTAAACAGCTGAACATTAAAATGGTGTGATCATTATGTTGTCTTCTAACATTTCAGTGAAAATAGGAAACAATCTCCTTTTACATCTAGCAAGCAGGTACAAAAGCAGAGCTTAAGGTGTATTCATTCCTTAATTGGAGTTGTTATTTACTTCTTCACATCAGTTCACATGTAAATCTATATTGAAAATGTCTGAGTTTAGGAACATATGATTGAGGAGCAGGAGTTAGCCATTTGGCCCCTCTGTCCTTTTGATAAGATCAAGACTGATCTGATTGTAGTCTTAATTCTAGTTTAGACCTTCCAGTTTGTGCCCTCCATTACCTGCTATCAAAATGAAACCGTCGAACTCAGCACATGAGACTGAGAGACGTCACAGTGCAACGGATCTTTATTTTAACCATGTCACTCCCAATCACAAAGCTCGCTGTAATCTATTCTAATTATTTTTCCACAAAGTCATGGCTTATGTTTGCCGGTGGAGGTTTGAAAAGCTTGATTGTGAATCATACTGCTCGTCATCAATATTGCCATGGCAATGGATTTCTAGGCCATTGAGTGGCCTAGTTCCTGATTTCTAGGCCATTGAGTGGCCTAGCTTCAGTTCCTGATTTTTCTGGAGATGTCTGTTCCAGCACAAGGTCGTAGAAACAGCAGTGTATTATAGAAACTCGATTGAGACATAGAAGTAGGTTCATGACCAGTTCATCTGCCACGATGGCATCATGATTCTAGCCTGTTTTTGCAAGTTTAACACAGAGTTCAGCTGAACAAAGCACCTTAAACCAACTAAATACACTGTTTTGTACACAGTGATGTTGCACTTTATATGTTACAAAATAACATCATCACAGCTGACAAAAAGAAGGAGCATGAACATTGATCTAAAGAACCAGAAGCTGAGCCTCCAGAATGTTTAACAGCTGTTTGTAACAAAGGTGCAAATCACCATACCCTGCAGACAGAATCTAGAAAATTTATCACATTTTCTCCTTTTTTGTCAATGGATGCCAATTATTCACCTGTTCACCTATATTCACCTATTCAACACGGATGGATCTCAGTGGTTCAAAAACACAGCCCAAAGATATGGCCATCGCCCAGAGCTGAATGGTTTATCCTTTCTAGTATTTGCTTTAGTCTGTGAATCAATTATTTGTTTTAATTCAGGCAATGTCAAAAAGGGTGAGCAGTGAAGGTCCACCAAACTAGTTTCAGAGATGGAGAGATTGTTGAACAAGGAATGATTACTCTTTGGATTTTAGAAGAATGAGAGGTGATAGAACATAGAACTTAGAACATAGAAAAATACAGTGCAGTACAGGCCCTTCGGCCCTCGATGCTGCACCGATCCAAGCCCACCTAACCTACACTATCCTCCATATGCCTATCCAATGCCCATTTAAATGCCCATAAAGAGGGAGAGTCCACCACTGTTACTGGTAGGGCATTCTATGAACTCACGACTCGCTGAGTAAAGAATCTACCCCTAACATCAGTCCTATACCTACCACCCCTTAATTTAAAGCTATGCCCCCTCGTAATATCTGACTCCATAAGTGGAAAAATGTTCTCATGGTCAACCCTATCTAAACCCCTAATCATCTTGTACACCTCTATCAAGTCACCCCTAAACCTTCTTTTCTCCAACGAAAATAGCCCCAAGTGCCTCAGCCTTTCCTCATACGATCTTCCTACCATACCAGGCAACATCCTGGTAAACCTCCTTTGCACCCGTTCCAGTGCCTCCACATCCTTCCTATAGTAGGTGACCAAAACTGCACACAATACTCCAGGTGTGGCCGCACCAGAGTCTTATACAACTGCAACATGACCTCAGGACTCTGGAACTCAATTTCTCTACCAATAAAAGCCAGTACGCCATATGCCTTCTTCCCAGCACTATTTACCTGGGTGGCAACTCTCAGAGATCTGTGTACATGGACACCAAGATCCCTCTGCTCATCTACACTACCAAGTATCTGACCATTAGCCCAGTACTCCATCTTCTTGTTACTCTTACCAAAGTGAATCACTTCACACTTACCTACATTGAACTCCATTTGCCACCTTTCTGTCCAGCTCTGCAGCTTATCTACATCCCGCTGTAACCTGCCACATCCTTCCTCACTGTCAACAACTCCACCGACTTTCGTATCATCCGCAAACTTGCTCACCCAGCCTTCTAGCCCCTCCTCCAGGTCATTTATAAAAATGACAAACATCAATGATCCCAAAACAGATCCTTGTGGAACACCACTAGTAACAGCACTCCAAGATCAGAGCTTTAGGGAAGTAGTTACTCCGAAAGTTATAGAGAGATGGGTGACAGTGAGGGGGAGTGGGAGGAAGCAGCCAGTGCAGGAACCCCCTGCGGTCATTCCCCTCAAGAACAAGTATACCGTTTTGGATACTTGTGGGGGGGACGACTTACCCGGGGTAAGGAACGAGGTTCAGGCCTCTGGCACGGAGCCTGTCCCCGTTGCTCAGAAGGGAAGGGTGGAGAAAGGTAGAGCGATAGTTCTTGGGGACTCAATAGTGAGGGGAACAGATAGGTGGTTTTGCGGGGGCGACAGAGACTCACGATTGGTATGTTGCCTCCCTGCAAGGGTACGTAATGTCTCTGATCGTGTTTTCCGGGTCCTTAAGGGAGAGGGGGAGCAGCCCCAGATCGTGGTCCACGTTGGCACCAACGACATAGGTAGGAAGAGAGGTGAGAATGTCAGGCAGGCTTTCAGGGAGCTAGGTTGGAAGCTCAGAGCTAGAACGAACAGAGTTGTTGTCTCTGGTTTGTTACCTGTGCCACGTGATAGAGAGTCGAGGAATAGGGAGAGAGAACAATTAAATGTGTGGCTATAGGGATGGTGCAGGAGGGAGGGATTCCGGTTTCTGGACAACTGGGGTTCTTTCTGGGGAAGATGGGACCTCTATAAACAGGATGATCTACACCTGAACCTGAGGGGCACCAGTATCCTGGGGGGAAGGTTTGCTAGTGCTCTTTGGGAGGGTTTAAACTAACTCTGCAGGGGCATGGGAACCTGGATTGTAGCTTTAGGGTACAGGAACTTGAGTGTAGGGAGGTTAGGAACATGGCATCGATCTCGAAGAAGGGTGCCCGTAAACAGGAAGGTGGCTTGAAGTGTGTATACTTCAATGCCAGAAGTATAAGAAATAAGGTAGGTGAACTTGCAGCGTGGGTTGGTACCTGGGACTTCGATGTTGTGGCCATTACAGAGACGTGGGTAGAACAGGGACAGGAATGGCTGTTGCAGGTTCCAGGGTTTAAATGTTTTAGTAGGGTCAGAGATGGGGGTAGAAGAGGGGGAGGTGTGGCATTGCTTGTCAAGGATAGTATTACAGCGGTGGAAAGGACGATGGAGGAAGACTTGCCAATTGAGGTAGTTTGGGCTGAGGTTAGAAATAGGAAAGGTGAGGTCACCCTGTTAGGAGTTTTCTACAGGCCTCCTAATAGTCCGAGAGAAGTAGAGGAAAGTATTGCGAGGATGATTCAGGAGAAGAGTGAAAGTACAGGGTGGTTGTTATGGGGGCTTTAACTTCCCAGATATTGACTGAGAAAGCTATAGCTCGGGTTCGTTAGATGGGTCGGTGTTTGTCCAATGTGTGCAGGAGGGTTTCCTGACACAATATGTAGACAGGCCAACAAGAGGTGAAGCTATACTGGATTTGGTTCTAGGTAATGAACCAGGCCAGGTGTTAGAATTGGAGGTAGGTGAGCACTTCGGGGACAGTGACCACAACTCGGTGACTTTTACTTTAGTGATGGAGAGGGATAAGTGTGCACTGCAGGGTAAGAGTTATAGCTGGGGACAGGGAAATTATGATGCGGTGAAGCATGACTTAGGATGTGTGGATTGGAAAAATAGGCTTCAAGGGAAGAACACAAATGATATGTGGAGCTTGTTCAAGGAACAGCTAATGGGTGTCCTTGATAAGTATGTACCAGTCAGGCAGGGAGTAAAGGGTCTTGTGAGGGAGCCGTGGTTTAATAAGGAATTGGAATCCCTTGTGAAAGGGAAGAGGGTGGCCTATGTAAAGATGAGGCGTGAAGGTTCAGTTGGGGCGATTGAGAGTTATAAGGTAGCCAGGAAGGATCTAAAGAGAGAGCTAAGAGCAGCGAGAAGGGGACATGAAAAGTCCTTAGTTGGTAGGATTAGGGAAAACCCAAAGGCTTTCTATAGGTATGTCAGGAATAAAAGGATGACTAGGGTAGGTATCGGTCCAGTCAAGGATAGTAGTGGGAAGTTGTGCGTGGAGGTGGAGGAGATTGGAGAGACACTAAATCAATACTTTTCGTCAGTATCCACTCAGGAACAGGACACTGTTGCTGATGTGAATATTGAGTCACAAGTCATTAGAATGGATGGCCTTGAGGTATGTAGGGACGAGGTCTGGGGAATACTGGAAAGGATGAAAATAGATAAGTCCCCTGGGCCTGATGGCATTTATCCTAGGATCCTCTGGGAAGCTAGGGAGGAGATAGCGGAGCCATTGGCCTTGATTTTTATGTCGCCGTTGTCTATGGGAATAGTGCCAGAAGACTGGAGGATAGCGAATGTGGTCCCCTTGTTCAAGAAGGGGAGTAGGGATAACCCTAGTAACTATAGGCCAGTGAGTCTCACTTCTGTTGTGGGCAAAGTCTTAGAGAGAATTGTAAGGGATAGGATTTATGAACATCTGGATAGGAATAATGTGATCAAGGATAGTCAGCATGGTTTTGTGAAGGGCAGGTTGTGCCTCACAAACCTTATTGAGTTCTTTGAGAAGGTGACCAAGGAGGTGGACGAGGGTAAAGCAGTAGATGTGGTGTACATGGATTTTAGCAAGGCGTTCGATAAGGTACCCCATGGCAGGCTAATGCAAAAACTATGGAGGTATGGCACGACCGTCTGGGTAATGAACCAGGCCAGGTGTTAGACTTGGAGGTACTATTCCTGTAGACAACGAGGACATAAAAATCAAGGCCAATGACTCTGCAATCTCCTCCCTTGCTTCCCAGAGAATCCTAGGATAAATGCCGTCAGGCCCAGGGGACTTATCTATTTTCACCCTTTCCAGAATTTCCAACACCTCTTCCCTACATACCTCAAAGCCATCCATTCTAAATAATTGTGACTCAATATTCACATCAGCAACAATGTCATGTTCCTGAGTGAACACTGACGAAAAGTATTCATTCAGTGTCTCCCCAATTTCTTCAGCCTCCACATGCAACTACCCACTACTATCCTTGACTGGACCTATTCCTACCCTAGTCATTCTTTTATTCCTGACATACCTATAGAAAGCCTTTGGGTTTTCCCTAATCCCACCAACCAAGGACTTTTCATGTCCCCTCCTTGCTGCTCTTAGCTCTCTCTTTGGATCCTTCCTGGCTACCTTATAACTTTCAATCACCCCAATTGAATCTTCACACCTCATCTTTACATAGGCCGCCCTCTTCCCTTTAACAAGGGATTCCAATTCCTTATTAAACCACGGCTCCCTCACACGACCCTTTCCTCCCTGCCTGACAGGTACATACTTATCAAGGACTCTCAATAGTTGCTCCTTGATCAAGCTCCACATATCGATTGTACCCTTCCCTTGAAGCCTACTTTTCCAAGCCACGCATCCTAAGTCCTGCCTCACCGCATCATAATTTCCCTGCCCCCAGCTATAACTCTTGCTCTGTAGTGCACACTTATCCCTCTCCATCACTAGAGTAAAAGTCACCGAATTGTGGTCACTGTCTCCAAAGTGCTCACCTACCTCCAATTCTAACACCTGGCCTGGTTCGTTACCCAGAATCAAATCCAGTATGGCCTCACCTCTTGTTGGCCTGTCTACATATTGTGTCAGGAAACCCTCCTGCACACATTGGACAAACACCAACCTATCTAACGTACTCGAGCTATAGCTTTCCCAGTCAATATCTGGAAAGTTAAAGTCCCCCGTAACAACCACCCGATTACTTTCACAAGTAATATGCAAGCATACAACATTCTAATGGGTATCGACAGGGTAGGTGCTGGAAAGCTGTTTCCGGAATTGAATCCAGTGAATACGGTCTCTGAGTAAGGGCAGACTGGTGAGATGAAGAGGAATTTTTTCATTCAGAGGATAGTGACTCTTTGGGAATTCTTTGTTCCAGAGGGTCATAGAAGCTCATTCAGTGAGTACGGTCAAGACATCAAGGGACCCAGTGATAGAGCAGGAATATAATGATGTATATGATCCCATTCAATAATACAATCTCATCGAATGGTGGTGTGGGTTCAAAGGGCTGAATGGCCTACTTCTGCTGTTATTTCCTATGTTATCTTCTTCTATGTCTCTGGCATTTGGCCTTCTACTTCAGAAAGGCTGTTCTGAACTGTTACCTAGTCTCACGTAGGTTTACAGTAGAATTATGACAATTAGCCTCAACATCCTGGTGTTCAAGATGGGGGAGAAATACCCATCCACAATTTTCCCACTTGATCTCTTTTGGTGTTCTGAGGCCTGGGATGGTGGGGGTAGCGGGGGGGTGCAGCGGTGGGGGGGAGGCGGGGGGAGCAGGGTGGGGGTGTGGGAGCTGGTGGGTGGGTACATCAGGACATACTACCAGATCTTGGGTCTCAAGGGGTTGGGGGCCAGGCATGGTGTGTTAGGATGGGGTGGGGCTGTTGTACTTAGGTTGGGTGGGCTAGAGCGATGCACTGTATTTGGATCGGGGGGATGTGGTTGCTGTGCTTGGACTGTGATTTTAAACTGCTGTGATTGGGACGGGTTGGGGGGGTGGGGGGACGGTCTACTTTGCTCAGGCTTGGTTTTGGGGCGGGGGAGCTGTGCTTTGCCCAGGGTGGGACCTGAGCCACATGAGGAGCAGCAGAAGAGGCCTGTGATTTCTGACCCTGTCGCCACTGTTAAAACTATTGCACTCTCCCGGTAGTTAAACAACCTCCTGATATTTACCAAAACTCTCACACAAAAGAGAGACAGTGAGAGAGTGCTATTGCCACTGGAATAACAATACTCCCCAGGCTAATACTCTGGCAGATGCTGTCATTTGGACTCAATTAAGAAATCTGGGATTATAAAGAGCTTGTCTACAGCGGCCTGTGCAAAAATGGTCAATTATTTTAAAGCCCATGTAGTCCATAATATCTTTTTAAAGAAAGAAATCTGCCATTTTTACCAGGTCTGACCTACCTGTAACTCCAAACCCACAGCAATATAGTTGTTCTGAAACTGCCCTCTGAAATGGCAGATCAAGCCATGCAATTCAAGGGAATTAGACATAAGCAGTGAATGCTGGCCTTTCCAGTCATACCCCATTCCAATGATAAAGAAACAAAGAAGAACAACCATCTGAATGAAATACCAGACAGCTGTTGGCATCCATGAAAACATCACTAATAAGCAGAAAATGTAAACCCTCTGACCGATGGGATTATAGGGACTGCTCAAGATGAACAAGTAAACAAGATAGTTAATGCAGATGAGATCTTTGGAACAAGGAGAAAGTGAGGCTGGAGATCAGAGTGGAAGAGTGTGGTGCTGGAAAAGCACAGGTGGTCAGGCAGCATCCGAGGAGCTGGAGAATTGACATTTTGAGCATAACCTCTTCATCAACGGCGATTCTCCTGCTCCTTGGATGCTGCCCAACTGGCTGTGCTTTTCCAGCAGCACACTTTTCAATCTTGATCTTTGGAAGAGGTTTGTCTAGTTAATTTAATCTTATCCATGTCGCAAGGTGTTTCAACTGTAAAATGTCCTGAAAATTAAATATTAGAATATAAATCATAACATTCGATTAATAAATGAATATCCTTTTTTTATTTATTAGTTTATGAGACATGGGTGTCACTGCTGGGCCAGCATTTATTGCCCATCCCTAGTTGCTCTTGAGAAGGTGGTGGTGAGCTGCCTTCTTGAACCGCTGCAGTTCACCTGCTGTGGGTTGACCCACAATGCATTAAGGGAGGGAATTCCGTGCCTTTTATCAAGTGACAGTGAAGGAATGCCAATACATTTCCAAGTCAGGATGTTGAGTGGCTTGGAGGGGACCTTGAAGTTGGTGGTATTCCCATATACCTGCTGCCATTGTCCTTCTAGTTGGAAGTGGTCATGAGTTTGGAAGGTGCTGTCTGAGGATCTTCGATGAAGTTTTGCAGCGCATCTTGTAGATAGTACACACTGCTGCTACTGAGTGTCAGTGGTGGAGGGAGTGGATGCTTGTGGATGTAATGCCAATCAAGCAGGCTGCTTTGTCCTGGACTGTGCCAAGCTTCTTGAGTGTTGCTGGGGCTGCACTGATCAAGGCAAGTTTATATTCGAAATCTTGATTGACCATGAGTCCAGCAGGACTCGAGAGAGCATGAGCCGGGGGCAGCTGGGCGAGTAAATTAGAATATTAAATTCTTATCTAGTGAATCAGCGAAGTGTCGGCTGAACAGGAGTGGACACAGACATGGGGACTGCTGGGTAAGTGAACTAATATATTTGGGCAGTGGCTAAACCTGAAAAACGACATGTGTCGTGTCTCCCACCTGTTCTCCTCCTCTAACCAAAACAAAAAGACTGTGTGTTGAGGGTTGGTAAGGTAAGTTTCTTTTTATCTCTTTTGGCAATTTAGAACAGAGGGGATGGAAGCTGGGGCAGTTGCATATGCTTCTCTTGCAGGATGTGGGAGGTAAGGGTCACTACTAATGTCCCTGCTGACTTTGCCTGCGAGAAGTAAACCTGACTCCAGCTCCTCACAGACCGTGTTAGGGAATTGGAGTTGGAGCTGGATGAACTTCAGATCATTTGGCAGGGAGAGGGGGTGATAGAGAGGAGTTATAGGGAGGTAGTTACACCTAAGTTATAGGTTAAAGGAAGCTGGGTGACCATCAGGACAGGGAAACAGAATAGACAGACAGTGCAGGGATCCCCTGTGGCTGTTCCCCTCTATAATCCCCTCTATTTTGAATACTGTTGTTAGAGGGAGGGGGGGAGGTGTCACAAGGAGGCATAATTTTCAAGTGATTGGAGGAAGGTTTAGGGGAGAAGTCAGGGGTAGGTTCTTTACACAGAGAGTGGTGGGTGTGTGGAATGCACTGCCAATGGGGTTGAAGAGTCACATACATTAGGGACATTTAAGTGACTTGGATAGACACATGGATGATAGTAAAATGTAGGGTATGTAAGTTAGTTTGATCTTAGGGTAGGATCAACGTTCAGCACAACACCGAGGGCCAGAAGGCTATCCTGTGCTGTACTGTTCTATGAGACCATAAGGGCAGAAGAAATAAGAACAAGAGTAGGTTCTTTGGCCCTACAAGCCTGCTCTAACACTCAGTAGGATCATGGTTGATCAAACATGCCTCATGTTCACTTTTCTATCTTTTCCCCATAACCTTTGGTTCTCCTACTGATCAATTATCTGTCTATCTCAGCCTTAAAAATACACAAGGACTTTTTCCCCTCAGCTATCTGGGGCAAAGAGCTCCAAACACTCACAAACCTCTGAGAGAAGAAATTCCCCTCCACTTCAGTCTTAAATTGGCCCCACTTTATTCTGAGACTATGCCCTCTGGTACTGGAACCTCCTATGAAGGGAAGTAACCTCTCAGCAATTACCTTATCAAGTTTCTTAAGAATCCTACATGCTTCAATTAGATCTCATTCTTCCCTACAGTATGGAAGCAGGCCATACAACATACCGAGTCCACACTGACCCTCCGAAGAGCTGTCCACTCAGACCCACCCCATTCCCTGTAACCCTGCATTTTTCACAGCTCACCCACCTAGCCTACATATCCCTGGACACTGGGCAATTTAGTGCGGCCAATCCACCTAATCTGCACATCTTTAGACTGTGGGATGAAACCAGAGCATCCAGAGGAAACTCACATAGAAACAGGGAGGATGTGCAAACTCTACACAGACAGCCACCTGAGGCTGGATTCGAACCTGGATCCCTGGTGCTGTGAGGCAGCAGTGCTGCCCCAGTGAGTAAATTAGTTGTTTCCAAACATTTGCCTGATTGCTATGAACATATTGTATGAAGTAATGTATCCTGAGATAATGAATAAAACTACTGTGATAAATTAAAACAATTATATAGTCTACCAGCTTGAAGCAAGATAGTCTTTGGAAAAACTATCCACTAAAGAAACTCCTTATTTCAATGTTTGTATACTAGAAATCATTAATCAGCCTTTGGATTCTCTTTCTAGATCATTCAATCAATGCTTAATAGATACTGTCTTGACTTTTGTAATTTTTTTTACTTGGAATTTGTTTCATTTTCTTGGGAAATTTACATATGGTGCTTTCCCTGAAAGTTATACCATGAAAGTCAGCTACGGAACTCTTGGCCAAAAGAAAAGTCAACTTCTCCAAGTGATCAGCTCTGTTCAGTTTAGGGCAGAATCTTCCTTCAATCTTGCAACTTCACACATTTGTTTTCAAATCCTCACCCCCCCCCAACCTCCCCAACCTCCCTCCCACCCCCACCCCAACCTCTCCAACCCTCCACCTGGTGCCTTGCTTCTCTCTATCTCTGAAACTACCGCCAGCCCCAAATTCTTCTTGTTTTTTTTTTGCATTTCCATTTCTGGCCTCTGAGAAATTCTCAAAAGCCATTGATTAGATTAGATTAGATTACTTACAGTGTGGAAACAGGCCCTTCGGCCCAACAAGTCCACACCGACCCGCCAAAGCGCAACCCACCCATACCCCTACATTTACCCCTTACCTAACACTACGGGCAATTTTAGCATGGCCAATTCACCTGACCCGCACATCTTTGGACTGTGGGAGGAAACCAGAGCACCCGGAGGAAACCCACGCAGACACGGGGAGAACGTGCAAACTCCACACAGTCAGTCGCCTGAGTCCGGAATTGAACCCGGGTCTCAGGCGCTGTGAGACAGCAGTGCTAACCACTGTGCCACCGTGCCGCCCACCGTGCTTGGCCATTGGTGGCCATGCCTTCAGCTTCAACCCACAGATTATATTTCCTGAACATTTCCAATGCTGTCTGATCTACTCAGTAGTTCTGGCATTTTCAATTTTCATCTCTCGCTGCCTCCAAATCTCCTTCTTCCTTTCAGGCACTCAATAAAATCTTCCTCTTAATGTTTCTTCAAAGGACTTGGTGCCAGATATCTTCAATAATTCTCCTGCAAATTGTTTTGGGATATTTTTACAATGTTAAAGGCACAAACCAGAATGAGAGAACACAGTTTAAAAATAATCTCATTTAAAATGGAGATGAAGAAGAATTTTTTCTCTCTCTACATTCATAAGACTCATGAATTGTTTGTAGCTCCCTACCCCACAGATCAGTGGGGATGAGAGGATTGGATACTTTAAGTTAAGAGTAGATAGATAATTGACCAACAAGGGAGTCAAATGTTACTGGAGGGGAGTGAGAATGTGGATTTAAGGCCACAATCTGATATGATCTTATTGAACAGGGGACTGAACCACGAATGGACTATTCATGTTCTCAGGAAGGGTCACTGGACCTGAAACATTAACTCTGATTTCTCTCTAGATACTGTCAGACACCCTGAGCTTTTTCAGCAATTTTCATTTTTGTTTGGGACTCCTCCTGTTCCTAATTAATTAACAACATCTGCAGTTCTTTCAGTTTTTATTTTCCTAATTCATATGTTCATCCCATGTCAATACGTTAAATAAATGGATGTTATTGTTGCCAAGCTCCATGTCACACCTTAATAAACTTCTCAACACCTGCATTGTATATTGTACCTTAAATCCCCTCTTTAGCTCAGCTCATCTGATCTCTTTCTTTGAAGCAGCTAAGGATTTTATAAACAGGTTGAAAAGTTGGATTCCAAAGACCATGAAGCATTGAATTAACTCTTGAATAGACCTACATCAGTAGAAAGAAATCAAGACTTGAGGTCTTTAGACAAGATTGTCACTAATAAATTGAACAGCAAATTCAGTAAACACATCTTTACAAAGAACCCAGTTTGAGTGTATAATTTGCAATAACGGAGAGTAGAGTTTGAGGTGAACAGTATTGGAACATGTAGGGAGAAGTGAGGTGAGTACAGAGGAACCTTGATTATCCAGCATTCAATTATCCGAATATTGGATAATCCCGCAAGATCGCAAGGTCCTGATGCTTGGCGAAACTGTGTTATCTGGCAGTCAATTATCTGGGATTTGATTAATCAAACAAAATATTCCCCACCGTGTCCTACCGATAATCAAGGTTCCTCTGGATATCCATCTTTCCAAATCAATCCCACAATGGAAAAAGCTGTCAAAGGTTTGGACTTCCCTACCCTGGGGAAAAGGCCTTGGATATTCACCTTACCTATGCCCCTCATGATGTTATAAACCTCTTTAAGGTCACTCCCTCAGCCACCAACATCCCAAGAAAAATAGCCCTAACCTATTCAGCCTTTCCCTGTAGGTCAAACACTCCAATCCAACATTATCCTTGGAAATCTTTTCTGAACCCTCTCAAGTTTCAAAACATCTTTCCAGTAGCAGGGAGACCTGAATTGAACACAGTATCCCAAAGTGGCTTAACCAATATCCTGTATAGCCACAACGTGATCTCCTAACTCCTATATTCAATGCACTGACCACTGAAGTCAAGCATACCAAACACCTTCTTCATGATCCTGTCTACCTGCGACTCTACTTTCAAGGAACTGTGAACCTGCACTCCAAGGTCTCTTTCTTCAGCAACACAACCTAACCATTATGTGTATAAGTTCTGTTCTAGTTTGCTCTGCCAAAATGCAACACCTCACATTTATCTAAATTAAAATCCATCTGCCACTCCTCACCCCATTGGCCAATCTGACCAAGATCCTGTTGTACTCGGAAGTAACCTTCTTCCCTGTCCACTACACCTCCAATTTTGTTGTCATCTGCAAACTTACTAACTGTACTTCCTATATTCACATCTAAATCATGTATATAAATGACAAAAAGCAGTGGACCCAGCATCAATCCTTGCGGCACACCAGTGGTCACAGGCCTCCAATCCGAAAAATAACCATCTACCACCACCCACTGTCTCCTAAATTCGAGCCAGTTCTGCATCCAAATTGTAAGTTCTCCTTCTACTCCAAGTAATCTAACCTTACTAACCAGCCTACGATGCGGAACCTTGTCGAGCACCTTACTGAAGGCCACATAGACCACGTCCATGCTCCACCTTCATCAATTTTCTTCGTCACTTCTTCAAAAAACTCAATTATGTTTATGAGACATGATTTCCCATTGACAAAGCTGTGTTGAATATCCCCAATCAGTCTTTGCCTTTCCAAATCCATTTATACCCCATCCATCAGACTCCCCTCCAATACATCACCCACCAATGATGTCAGGCTCACTGATTTATAGTTCCCTGGCTGTTCCGTAATGCCTTTCTTAAATAATGGTATCACGTTTGCCAATCTTCAGTCTTCCGGCACCTCACCTATGACTATCGATGATACAAATATATCAGCCAGAGGCCCAGCAATCACTTACCTGGCTTCCCACAGAGTTCTAGGATACACCTGATCAGGTCCTGGGGATTTATTCATCTTTATGCATTTTAAGACATCCAATGCCTCTTTCTGTGTAATATGTATACTTCTCAAGATATCGCTATTTATTTCTTCAAGTTCTCCAACTTCCATATCCACTTGGGAGAAGACCAGGGGTTTCTCTGCATTAGCCAGAGGGAAGATGGTGTTGTAGTTACAAAAATTACCACTAAAGACTGCACAATGTCAGGGACAAACATTTCAGGTCTTCCAAATTACACGTCTGCTCCTCCATTCTACAGAACAGCCTCAGGGTCGGTGAAATGTTCTCATCTGTCCCCTCTCATCTAAAACCTGTGCCGTCTAGTTTTGAAGTTAGCAGGGAAACCAGAATTGCATGCGATAGTCTAAAAGTGGCCCAACAATGCCTTGTACAACCACAACATGACCTCTCAACTCCTGTACGCAATGCTCTGACCTATTAAGGAAAGCATACCAAATCTTCCTTCACTATCCTATCTACCTGCGACTCCACTTTCAAGATCCTCTCTCTCTAGCTCTCTCTCTCCCATATCCCTACCCTGCTCCAGTTGATATACCTTACGTTGAGACCAAAACAGATGATGTTGGAGATGCTCAGTGGTTTTGACAGCACCCGTAGTGAGAGAAAAACAAAGTGAACTTTGCGACCTGAGACAGTATTAGACTATTGCCTTGTCAGATGAAAGGTCACTTATTCAGAAAGTATTAACTCTCTCTATAGACACTGCCAAAGCTGCTGAGATTCTCTAGCTTTCTCTTTTCTTTTCAGATTTCTAGTGTCTACAATTCTTTGTTTTGTTTTACCTTATTTTGGGTGCGAGCAATCCAGTCACCTGACTAAAACCTTTTGGCCAACGACCAATAACAACCTTCATTCAAGGTTAGATATCAGTCTTTCTAAGAACAAAACATTTTATTTTCCAAAACACTGCTTTCGTAATAGGATAATGTGGCTTCCAGTAAATCTTTGAAGGCTGTACTGTAACACAGCTAAGTGAGGTCTCCTGCTACATGGGAATTATTACATATACAACACAAAAAGAACACAGTTTTAAAGGGTACCCTAATTTCTAACTGTGAGATTAAGGTGGATAATAATGAGGTACCCAATAGAGGATTCACATGCAGCTGACGCCATTCTGATACTACTTTCTGAGGCTCTGTCAGTCGCAGCTCTCTTCTGACATGTTCATCCTTGTGCTGTAAGGTAATCTAGAAAGTGGTGTTAGTGCTTGTCGCACTCTGCCTCCTGCAATCCTGATTTGGAGGTGCCGGTGTTGGGCAGGGGTGTAGAAAACTAAAAATCACAAAACACCAGATTATAGTCCAACAGGTTTAATTGGAAGCACTAGCTTTCAGAGTGCCGCTCCTTCATCAGGTGGTAGTGAAGGACACAATTGTAAGACACAGAATTTAAAGCAAAAGTTTACAGTGTGAAGTCTCTCATCTGTTGGAATAACCATGATAGTTTCACTTCTTTCATATGTAAATTACAAACTTTTTATATAAATTATATTCTCAGGTTAACTGTAACAATTGGTGTCAGCCCAGATAAGATGTTGAAGGGGTTAGCCCCCTGTGTTCTGTTGTCTGTGCCATAATGTGTGTGTTTGTGTGTGTAGGAGTGTGTGTGTGTGTGTCTGGAGTGGGGGGTTGTGAGTGTCTGTGAGATAGAGTAAAGTGGTCTAAGTCTGTGAGAGGGTGCATGTGTGAGTATGGGGGTGTGTGTGTCTGTAGAAGTGTGCATGTGTGTGTGTTTGGGTCTGGGGTGGGGGTTGTGAGTGGCTGTGAGAGAGAGTGTATAAGTGTGTATGAGTGTGAAGGGGTCTAAGTCTGTGAGAAGGTGTGTGTGTGTGTGTAGTGCAATGGTGGTCACCTGTAATGTGACATGAACCCAAGGTCCCGGTTGAGGCCCTCCCTATGGATACGGAACTTAGATATCACACACTCTCACACTCACACATGCATCCTCTCACAGACTTAGACCCCTTTACATTCACACACAGATATACACTGTCTCACAGACACCCACAACCCCCCCCCCCCCATCCCAGACACACACACACACACACACACACATACACACACTCCCACACTCACACATGCACCCTCTCACAGACTTAGACCCCTTTACACTCACACACACATTATGGCACAGACAACAGAACACAGGGAACTAACACTGCTCTACAGTCATCAATCTGTTTTGTCACATCCACAAAGAATTCAATAAAGCTTGTAAGGTATGACCTGCCCCTCAAGAAGCCATGCTGACTAACTCTAATCAAACCATGGTTTTCCAGTAATTATAAATCCTGTCTCTCAGAATCCTGTCCAATATTTTGCCCACATAAGACTGACTGATCTGTAATTCCTAGGATTATCCCTATTGCCTTTCTTGAACAAGGGAATAACATTTGCCACCCTCCAATCATCTGGTACCTCTCCAGTGGACAGTGAGGATGCAAAGATCATTGCCAAAGGTGCAGCAATCTCTTCCCTTAGGTATATCCTGTCTGGCCCAGGGGATTTAGTTATCCTCAGCACAAAGTCCTTCCTAACATCAATCTGTTCTAGAATATCAGTCTGTTTCACGCTGTCCTCAGAAACATCAAAATCCCTCTCCGTAGTGAATACTAAAGTAAGGTATTCATTAAGCATCTCCCCTACTTGCTCCAACACCAGGCACAAGTTCCCTTTACTATCCCTGATCGGCTCTACCCTCACTCTGGCCATCCTCTTGTTCCTCACATAAGTGTAGAACTCCTTCGGATTTTCCTTAATCCTACATGCTAAAGCTTTACCATGCCCCTGTCTAGCTCTCCTAAGTCCTTTCTTCAATTTCTTCCTGGCTACCTTGTACCCCTCTACAGCCCTGTCTGCTCCTTCCCTCCTCAACTTTAAGTAAGCTTCCTTCTTCCTCTTGACTAGATGTTCCACATCCCTTGTCATCCAAGGCCATTCCAACATACCATCCCTTCCTTGTCTCTGTGGGACAAACCTGTCCAGCACTATTAGCAGGTGTTTCCTAAACAACCTCCACATTTCTGCTGTGCATTTTCCTGGGAATATCCAAACCCAATTTAGGTGCCCCAGTTCCTGCCTAATAACATTGTAATTCCCCCTTCCCCAATTAAATACTTTCCTATACTCTCTGCTCCTATTCCTCTCCCTGAGTATAGTAAAGGTCAGGGAGTTGTGATCACTATTACCAAAATGCTCTCCCACTGAGAGATCTGGCATCTGGTATGGTTTAACCTAATATGGCTTCCCCTCTAGTTGACCTATCTATATATTGTGTCAAGGACCCTTCCTGGACATACCTGACAAAAACTGCTCCCTCCAAACTATTTGAACTAAGGAGGTTCCAATCAATATTAAGGAAGTTAAAGTCACCCATGACAACAACCTTGTTACTTCTGCACCTTTCCAAAATCTGCCTCTCAATCTGCTCCTCTGTGTCCTTGTTGCAATTGGGGGTTCTGTAGAAAACTCCTAACAAAATGACTGCTCATTTCCTGTTTCTAACTTGCATCCATAATGACTCTGTGGACAAGCCCTCTTCGACCATCTCCATTTCGGTAGCTGTCACTCCTCCACCTCTTTTATCTCTGCCTCTATTCCTTTTAAAATATCTAAATCCTGCAACATCCAACAACCATTCCTGCCTTTGTGATATCCAAGTTTCCATAATGGCCACAACTAGTTCATCACACTTATTCCTAATACTTCTTGTGTTAAAATAGACACGCTTCAAACTATCAAGTGCCTATCCCTCCTCACAGATTCTCTGCATTCTCTATCTGGTAGTTCAGTACCTAGTCCATCACCTGATCAATAGTTCCAGTTCCCAACCCCCTGCCAATCTAGTTTAAACCCTCCCAAAGAGTTCAAGAAAACCTCCTGCCCAGGATATTGGTGCCCGTCCAGTTCAGGTGCAGCCAGTCTTCTTGTACAGGTCCCACTTTGCCCATAAAGTATGTCAATTATCCCCATATCTGAAGCTCTCTCTACTAAACCAGCCCTACACTCACATGTTCAACTGCACCTGCTCTCAGTTCCTAGCCTTGCTAGCACTTGACACAAGTAGAAATCCTGAGATTACTACTCTGCTCGTCTTGCCTTCTAGTTACCAATCTAGCTCCTGATATTCTCTTTAAGGTCCTCCTCTCTTTCCCTACCTATACCATTGGTATGGATGTGTACCATGACCTCTGGCTGCTCTTCCTCCCCTTTCAGAATCCTGTAGACTTGATCTGAGACATCCCTGACCCTGGCACCCGGGAGGCAACATATCATCGCTTGCAACCACAGAATCTCCTATCTATTCTTCTTATGATTGAACCTCCTATCACTATTGCACTTCTATTCTCCCCCCTTCCCTTCTGAGTCATAATACAGCCGCTCAATACCTGGGATCAATCCAGGGAATCTTTTCAGGAATGCCTTCAATCCCTTCGATAAGGGAACCAAAACTATTCGTAGTATTCTTGGCATAGACTAACTAGAGTGTTATATGGTTTTAGCAAAACTACGAATCACATCTAAAGGCTGTTAACAGAAACATCTATAGGAGGCAAATATTACAGAATGGGGAAATTGCCTCTGTTTACGTATCTGTATTATTTTTACATTATATTGAAATAAGTAGAATTTATGGTACAGAAACAAACTTTTTATTGTAAGCAGTCTATGTTTATGCTCAACTCAAGCTTCCCATCGTTCCTCATCTTGTCCCTGCAGTATTGCCCTCTGTCCGTTTCTCGCTTATATTAGTTTTAGTTGTGTTGACATCACCCTCTAATGTCAATATTTCCACCACCATTAATATGGGTAATGCTACCTCAACCAGTCAGAAGCTATGAAGATGTTAGTCTTGACGATTAAAATTTTTAAATGCAAACAAATCTAAAGATGGGTCTTGAAGATTTGAAGTGCCGAAGTTGTGAATACAGGAGACCTAAAGGGCAACCTTTTCACGCAGAGGGTGGTACGTGTATGGAATGAGCTGCTAGAGGAAGTGGTGGAGGCTGGTACAATTGCAACATTTATTAGGCTATGACTCTATGACTAAAATTGTAGCTAGTTACCCTGGATAGAGTCATAGAGTCAGAGATGTATAGCATGGAAACAGACCCTTCTGTCCAACTCATCCATGCTGACCAGTTATCTTAAATTAATCAAATCCCATTTGCCAGCATGTGGCCAATATCCCTCTAATCCTTTCCTATTCACATACCATCCAGATGACTCTTAAATGTTGTAATTGTACCAGCCTCCACCAGTTCCTCTGGCAGCTCAGACCGAAGGTCAGGGTTGGACCAAAGGGTCTGTTTCCATGCTGTACATCTCTATGACTCTGACTCACATATAAATAGAACTTGTCCAATCTATCCTCACAAGACAACCCCACCATTCTGAGTATTACTCTTCTCTAAATTGTCTCCAATGAATTTACATCCTTCCTTCAGTTAGCTGAGCAATACAGTGTGCAATACTCAAGACGTGGTCTTACCAGTGCCTTGTATAACTGAAGTATAACTGTTCTATTTTTGTATTTGCTTCTCCTATGATAAATGATAATATTCTATTTATTAGCTTTCCTGATTATTGGCTGTACCTGCATACTGATCACTTGTGCCCCATGAACGAAGACATCAGATCCCTCAGCATTTCAGAACTTTACATGAAGTTTCATTTTTATTCTTCCTGCTAAAATGGACAATTTCATATTTTTCACATTATACTCCATTTGCTACAGATTTGTCTCGTCACTTAACCTATCCTTACCTTTTTGTAACCTCCTTGGGTCTCTTCACAACTTCCTTTCCTGCCTACTTTTGTGTCAGCAGCAAATTTGGTAACATATATCCATCCCTTCATCTAACTCACTCATATAAATAATGAAGAGTTGAGGCCCCAGCACTGTTTCCTTTGGCACATTATTCATTATGTCTTGCTAACCTTAAAAAGACCTTATGCCCCATATTATAGAGGACCTATTATAGTGGAGGCAATGGCCTAGTGGTATTATCGCTGGACTCTGAATGCAGAGACCCAGGTAATATTCTGGGCACCTGGGTTTGAATCCTGCCACAGCAGATGGTGGAATTTGAATTCAATAAAAATCTGAATTAAGAGCCTGTGATCCATTTGTTGGAAAAACCTACCTGGTTCACTAATGTCCTTTAGGGAAGGAAATTGTTACCCTTGCTTGGTCTGACGTACAAGTGACTCCAGACCCACAGCAATATGGTTGACCCTTAACTGACCTCTGTGATGGGAAATAAATGCTGGTTATCCAGAAATGCCCATGTCCTGTGAATGAGTAAAAGAAAATACTACATCCTGTTAGCCAGCCAATCTTCTAATTGTGTCAACAGACTATCCCTTACACCATGAGTTTTATGTTGTGCAATAACTTTTGATCTGGTACCTTCTCAAATGTCTTCTAAGAATCTAAGTGCAATGCACCTACTGGTTTGCCTTTATCCACAGTACAAGTTACCTCCTCAAAGAACTCCAATAGATTGGTCAAACATAACCTCCCTTTCACAAGACCACGTTGACACTGCCTGATGACCTTGAAACTATCCAAGTGTCCTGCTGTAACAACATTAGTAATGGCTTTTTAACATTTTTCCTATGACAGATGTTAAGCTAACTGGCCTGTCATTTCCCTAGTTTCTATTTCTCTTTTAGGATAAAGTAATTAAATGTAATTAATAGTGACAGTCCCAAATCAAGAAGGTTTAAGACATCAGCAGGCTCACCAGGCACTTCTTTTCAGACACTAAGTTGAAGTTCATCAGGATCCAGACACCTGCCAGCCTCCAGCTCCAACTTGCTCTTATGAAAACAAAATATACTGAGCATGCTAGAAATCTGAAATAAAAACACAAAGTGCTGGAGAAATAGTTGTGGAGAAAGAAACAGAGTTAATGTTCTGAGTTTGATATGACTTCTTCACAGACATGATGGGCTGAATGACCTCATTCTGCTCCTATAGCTTATGGTCTTATGTAAACCAGAATGGTACATAATTTTCCAACTATGGCCTAACTAATATATACAGCTACATCATAACCTCCGTGCTCTTGCATTCAATGCCTTGATTAATAAAGGCCAATACCCCATATGCCTTCTTAATCACTTTATCTCTCTGTCTTGATGCCTTCAAAGATTTAGGAATATGCATGCCAAGGTCTCTCTAATCCTTTGTTTTTCTTAAGTTTTACCTTGCCTTATCTTTCACTTTGTTGGTCCTCCCTAAATGCAATAACTTACACTTTGTAGAATTAAATTCCATCTGTCCTGGAGTAAATGCTCCCCACCTGCTATTTACCACACCACCAATTTTGTGTTATCTGTGAACATACTAATCATACCTTTTACATTCATGTCTATATTAGTAATGCACACAATAAACATCAAGACACACGGCATTAAGCTCATTGTACTCCACTGGACATAGGCTTCTAGTCACAAAAACATCCTTCGACTATTTCCCTCTGCCTCCTGCCACTAAGCAAAGTTTGGATCCAGTTTGTAAAATTTCCCTGGATTCCTCAGACTCTTAGTATATAGACTACGTAAACTGTACTACCTTCAAATGCATGCCTAGTCATCTCCTCGAAACTGTCATAATTTATTAGACGTGATTTCCCTCTTACAAAGCCATACTGATTATCCTTGAATAATCCTGGAATGTCTTTATAGAGATTAATTCTGTTCCTCAGGATGTTTTCCAATGGCTTCCGTACCACAGATGTTAGCCCCTAATTTCCTCCATTGCCTCCCACAGCAGCATCGGATACCTATCATCTGGTCCTGGGAATATATCCACTTACAAGCCTGTTAAAATCACTAAGACCTCCTCCTCTTCAATGTTACTTCCTTGAAGTCTATCACAGACCCCCTTCTTAATCTCTAGATTTATATTGTCTTTCTTTAGTGTAAACACAGATGTAAAGTAGTCATTAAAACCTCAGCTATGTCTTTTAGCTCCAGACACGGATTGTTATTTTGACCTCTAGTGATCCTTACCGTTTTTCTGGTTATTCTCTTGCCCTCTAATGTACCTATAAAACACATTTGGATTTTCTTTACGTTACCCACCAGTGTTTTTCCATGTCCCCATTTCTTTTTTAAAATGCCCTTCTCACTTTCTATACCTCACTCTAGAATCTGCTGTTTTGAGACTTTGATATCTACCAAAAGCTTAATTTCCTTATATCCTTTGATATCCAGGGTTCTCTGGACTTGTCAGTCTCACCTTTTACCTTTAAAGAACATGTAGGTCTTGCATTCCCATTATTACCGTTTTGAATGTCTCCCCTTGCTCTGCTGTAGAATTTCCAGCAAGTAGCCGCTCATAGAGTCATAGAGATGTACAGCACGGAAACAGACCCTTTGATCCACTTGTCCATGCCGACCAGATATCCCAACCCATTCTAGTCCCACCTGCCAGCACCCGGCCCATATCCCTTCAATTCTATTCATATACCCATCCAAATGCCTCTTAAATGTCACAATTGTACCAGCCTCCACCACATCCTCTGGCAGCTCATTCTATACACGTACCACCCTCCAATTGAAAATGTTGCCCCTTAGGTCTCTTTTATATCTTTCCCCTCTCACCCTAAACCTATGCCCTCTAGTTCTGGATTCCCCCACTCCAGGGGAAAGACTTTGCCTATTTACCCTATCCATGTCCCTCATGATTTTATAAACCTCTATAAGGTCACCCCTCAGCCTCCAACCCTCCAGGGAAAACAGCCCCAGCCTAATCAACCTCTCCCTATAGCTCAAATCCTCCAACCTTGGCAACATCCTTGTAAATCTTTTCTGAACCCTTTCAGGTTTCACAACACCCTTCCGATAGGAAGGAGACCAGAATTGCACGAAATATTCCAAAAGCGGCCTAACCAATGTCCTGTACAGCCGCAACATCACCTCCCAACCCCTGTACTCAATAATCTGACCAACAAAGGAAAGCATACCAAACACCTTCTTCACTGTCCTGTCTACCTGCAACTTCACTTTCAAGGAACTATGAACCTGCACTCCAATGTCTCAAAGTTCAGCAACACTCCCTAGGACCTTACCATTAAGTGTATAAGTCCTACTAAGATTTGCTTGCCCAAAATGCAGCACCTCACATTTATGTAAATTAAACTCCATCTGCCTCTTTTCAGCCCAATGGCCCATCTGATCAAGATCCTGTTGTAACCTGAGGTAACCTTCTTCACTGTCCACTACGCCTCCAATTTTTGTGTCACCTGGAAACTTAGTAACTATACCTCTTATGCTCATATCCAAGTCATTTATATGAATGATGAAAAGTAATGGACCCAGCACCGATCCTTGTGGCACTCCATTGGTCACAGGCCTCCAGTCTGAAAAACAACCCTCCACCACCACCCTCTGTCTTCTACCTTGAGCCAGTTCTGTATCCAAGTGGCTCATTCTTCCTGTATTCCATGAGATCTAACCTTGCTCACCAGTCTCCCATTGTTGAATTCCTTACTGAAGTCCATATAGATCACATCTTCTGCTCTGCCTTCATCAATCCTCCTTGTTATTTCCTCAAAAAACTCAATCAAGTTTGTGAGACATGATTTCCCACACACAAAACCATGTTGACTGTCCCTAATCAGTCCTTGCCTTTCCAAATATATGTACATCCTGTCCCTCAGGATTCCCTCCGACAACTTGCCCATCACCAATGTCAGGCTCACTGGTTTATAGTTCCCTGACTTGTCCTTACCGCCCTTCTTAAACAGTGGCACCACGTTAGCCAACCTCCAGTCTTCCGGCACCTCACCTGTGACTATTGATGATACAAATATCTCAGTAAGAGGCCAAACAATCACTCCCCTAGCTTCCCACATTGTCTAGGATCTGATCAGGTCGTTCTAAATTAGAAAAATTGACTTTCCCCAATTCAGAACCGTTTCATCCCTTCCTTTTTCAATAAGTATGTAAATTGTCCTAAACTATGGTCACTATCATCAAAATTCCCCCCCAATACCACATCTGTCACTTGCCTGACTTTGTTCCCCAAAAGTCCCCTTTCTCTTGAAGAACCTTCTACAGGCTGGCTTCAAAAGGACACATTTTAAGAATTCCACCTTTTCTCTCAGCCTTTCACACTTTATCTATCCCAGTTAATATTGTTGAAACAAGTTGAAATTCCCTTTTAATATATTACCCTACATATCTGTCTTTCTGTCTCTCCCTGACTGGGGGTCAAAACTATACCTTCGAAAATATGAGAAACAAGACAGAGAATGCTGGAGAAACTCAGCAGCTCTGGCAGCATCTGTACAGAGAGAAACAGAGTTAGCAGTCTGAGTCTGGTATGACTCTTCAGAACAACCCTAAGATATCATCCCATCTTACTGTAATAATTAGCTCCTTAGTCAGTATTGCGAAACCACATTCTCTTTTACACTGTCTCGTCATTTTGTCGAAGGATTCTACACACCCAATATTGAGCGGCCAGTCCCTCCTTCAACCATGTCTCTGTGATAGCAATGATATCACACACCCCTGCTTTAATCAACACTGTCAACTCATCTGGTCTTATTTGCAAGACTTCTTGCATTAAGACAAATGCCTCCCAGCCTTGCCATGCTCCCCTGTGCCTTTATTTGCACTGCCCTCTAAACTGACTTGATTTTTCTCCTATGTTAGTCTGTGGATCGTCCCCTACTATTCCTCAACTCCATATCCCATCCCCCATCAGATTAGTTTAAACCCTCACCAACCACACAAGCAAACCTCACCACCAGGATGTTAATCCCATTCCAGGTCAGAATGAGCCTTTAGTAAACACAAAAATAACCAAGCATTATAGGGGAACGTTAACTTTATGTGAATAAAATGTAGACTAAGAATTTACAGAGAGGGATGGGAATTAATTAAAAGAAGATTAAACTAAACCACAGCAAATAGAAGAATGTTAATACTCAATCTTATTGCACATTGTAAAGTAATTATGATAAAATTTTATAAAAAGGCATAACTTAAGAGAGAAGTACAAAAACAATAGGTTATCAAAGTTTACCAGACACATTAAAAAACCAGTGAGTGAATATTTTATATTGCAACCAAAAAGGAGCAATGAAACTTTATTGGTCATATCATATTTACTCATGTCTCTCTTTCAGCATTGATTCTTCTCAGGTTGGTCACATTTCACCTTTTGATAGAAATGGGATTGTCATGAAATTTGAAGTCAGTATGGAATTCTTTCAGGTATTAGGCTGGAGTATGAATAGATAGGCAATACTGTCGGTCTACTTCAAATACGATTGGATAGAGGTAAATGCAAAAAATGTTTCAGTTTCCTGGGGTTTTTGCCATCCTTTAACTCCAAGCCTGCTGCTCCACCTTTTTATTACAAACACAATCAACATTTTCTGATTTATCTTTTTTATTATTCCCTCTCAGTATTGGACTGTCCTGGACTACATGACTTGACCCTTCACATCAGTTTCTTAAATAAAATAAGTTCCACAAATCTTTTTCAAAGTAGTTAAATTCCTTGTTTTGTGGAAACTGAGTGAAGATTTCTCATTTACTGAGCTGGAGATTTTCCTGATGTAATATTAACCCATCTGTTGATAATACACTAAGTGTTTTCTTATCAGTTTTCCTCTTGCAACGCAGGTCATTGAGTTTTTCTTGTGTTTGTGATTTTTCTTTTATTTAACCTTGTCTCACTAAGTTAAAATCAACTAGGTAAAAGTAAGGACTGCAGAAGATGGAGATCAGAGTCAAGATTAAAGTGGTGCTAGAAAAACACAGCAGGTCAGGCAGCATCCGAGGAGCAGGAAAATTGATGTTTCGGGCAAAAGCCCTTCATCATCATTCCTGATGAAGGGCTTTTGCCCAAAACGTCAATTTTCCTGCTCCTCGGATGCTGCCTGAACTGCTGTGCTTTTTCAGCACCACTCTAATCTCCATTCACTATGTTAAAAAATCATACTACACCAGGTTATAATCCAACAAGTTTATTTGAATGTACAAACTTGGACTATAACCTTGTGTTGTTGTATGATTTTTAACTTTGTCCACCCCAGTACAACACCAGCACCTCCACATCGTAGTTATCTCACTAAATAATGTCTGTGTGCCCCTGTTGATAATAAGAGAGTTTTCTCAGATTTCTTGAAATGGGTTGTAGGGGTAAGGGTTTTTACAAGGAAATTAGAAAAATAACTGCCTCAGGTTGGTTTGCTGATGGGTTGCTACCTCTCGCCTTTGTTCCTGGGACAGGTTGATGGAGAAATTGGGGACATCATTAACTGAGGCCACAATGTAAGTTATTAAGAAGGTGATTAAGAGATTTTCCCTCTCAGATTTCAAGCTAGCAGTCAGGAGAAAGTGAGAGTGCAGGAGAAGAAATTCTTTGAGTGCCAACTGACAATCTGTGAAAGCTTTGATCAGTTACAACTGCGGACCTAACCAGGCTTAGGGGTAATCTTGCAAAGAATGCCAGCTCGGGAATGCCAGCATAGCTTGAAAGGTGAGTGCCAACTGCCTGCACTTCGCACTGACCAGCACTTTGCCTGCTACAACTACACATACCCGCTGCAAGCCAACAAAGGGATACAGGAGAGCTTTATGCAGCTTCTTTCTCCTATTCTACACAGGGGCTATGGCACGGAGGTTCTTGGGAATTGATACAATCTGAGACCAGGCTGAATTTGATTGCAATACAGATCCTTCATTAATACAGTCTGTCCATGTTTCCACTATTCCATCTACTAGTGTTTTGCAAAGCAATACAAATGATTTGGATGTGAATATAGGAGGTATAGTTAGTAAGTTTGCAGATGACACCAAAATTGGAGGTGTAGTGGAACAACAAACCTCAGAGTACAATGGGATCTTGATCAGATGGGCCAATGGGCCAAGGAGTGGCAGATAGAATTTAATTTAGATAAATGCGAGGTGCTGCATTTTGAAAAGGCAAATCAGGACAGGATTTATACACTTAATGGTAAGGTCCTGGGGACTGTTGCTGAGCAAACAGACCTTGGAATTCAGGTTCATAGTTCCTTGAAAGTGGAGTTGCAGGTAGATAGGATAATGAAAAAGTAATTTGATATGATTTCCTTTATAGGTCAAAGGACTGATTGCAGGAGTTGGGAGGTCATGTTGCAGCTGTACAGGACATTGATTAGGCCACTTTTGTCAAATTGTATGCAATTCTGGTCTCCTTTCTATCAGAAGAATGTTGTGAAATTAAGAGGGCTCAAAAAAGATTTACAAGGATGTTGCCAGATTTGGAGGATTTGAGCTATAGGGAGAGGCTGGAGCTGTTTTCCCTGGAGAGTCAGAGGCTGAGGAGTGATCTTATAGAGGTTTATCTTATAGTGGTTTATAAAATCACGAGGGTCATGAATAGGTCTTTTCCCTGGAGTAGGGGAGTCCAGAACTAGAGGACATAGGTTTAGGGTGAGAGGGGAAACATTTGAAAAGGACCTACGAGGCTCAGCAATCACTTCTCTAGCTTCCCACAGAGTTCTCAGGTACACCTGATCAGGTCCTGGGGATTTATCCACTTTTAACCGTTTTTAGTAGAATGTGAGATGACTGGAATGAAACTTATAAAATTCTGCAGGAATCTTCAGATGGTAGGTGTAGAGAGGATGTTTCCTCTTATGGGAGAACCTAGAACTATGCACTATTGTTTAAAAGTCAGAATGTCACCAATTGAAACAGAGATTATGGAATATCTTCCTCTCAGCAGATCATGTATCTTCACTTCCTAAAAAGGTGATGAAAGCAGATTCCTTGAATATTTTTAAGACAGAGATAATTCATAGAACCCAATGAATCATAGAGTCCCTACAGTGGAGAAATAGGCCATTCGGTCCATCGAGTCCACATTGACACTCTGAAGAGCATCCCATCCCGAGAAACCTGCATTTCCCATAGCTAATCCATATAGCCTATACATCCCTGGACACTATGGGCAATTTGGCATGGCCCATCTACCTAACCGACACATTTTTGGATTGCAGGAGGAAACCGGAGCACCTGGAGGAAACCCACACCGACACAGGGAGAATGTGCAAGCTCCACACAGTCAAGTGAGACTAGAATCAAACCTGGGTCCCTGGCGCTATGAGGCAGCAATGCTAACCACTGAGCCACAGTGCCATTGTTAAGCAAGGGAGTGAAAGGTTACTAAGGGTAGATGGGAATGTGGAATTGAGATGATTAAATTAAATCAGCTGTGGTCATATTGAAAGGCAGAGTGGGCTCAAGGGGCTGAATGGCCTACTCCTGCTCCCAATTCATAGCTTTGTATGAACACCAAAAAGACTAAAACAGTGGAGGAAGACATGTGAACAATGTAGAGTGAAGATCGAAGTGGGTTATTCACTCTGAAACAAGTTGAATAGTTTGTCTGCTTAGGTCTTAGGGAAGAAGTCTACAAGCTTGCTCACTCTAACTCCACTCTGACAGGGAATGAAAAGAATTCAGCTGTCTTTGGGTGCAGCTCTTCCAAAGGAAATGAATTCACCGCAGATAAATGTGAGGGAGTTCATTTTTGTTGGTAGAATAGGGAGGTCACCTATTACTTGGAAACTGCATGTCTGGGTGGGGAAGACAAACACAGGAATCTCCAAGTACAAATACATCAATCACTAATTGCTATGGCACAGGCCAGTGAAGTCATAAAAAGTAGTTAAAAAAAAGTTGACTTTATTTCGAGTGGAAGAGAATTGAAATGGAAGAGACTTATGCCTGTATTAAAGACTGGTTCGACCACTCTTACACTGCCGTAAATAAACAGGGCATTGAGACATTGGAGAGGGTACAATCTGAGAAGATTCCAAAGGGTGGTACAGGCAATGTGGGAGTGTGAATTCTGAGAAGTACCAACTTGATCTTGATAAAAAGATTTGATCCTTTCCCTCTTGAACAAAGACATCTGACAGGAATTTGAAAATGATGGAAGTTTTGACAGTGTGGGTACAGAGGGAATGTTTCCTCCTGTGGGGAAGAGGCCATCGTTCTGAGATAGTCACCAAGAAATCCAATAGAGAATTCTGAAGAAATGTTTTTACTCAAAGAGTGGTAAGAATCTGAAACTTTTTATGGCAAAGGATAGCTAATTGGAAAAGATCAACATTATTTACTAATTCGCTAACTTGGGCCACTTACAGACTCCACTTGTTTTTCTGGAGCCCACAGACCAACCTTCCTGACTGCCAACTCTGCAGACCCTTCCTCTCCTGTCTGCCAACCCCTACAATCCCTAACTCTCTAGACCTACCCATTGGTCTTAGCTCTCCTGCTTGTTGATCCTTTCAATCTATAAATCTCCTGTCCCTCTTGCTTGCTGCATCTCTCATTTGCCAACCTTTCCCACTTGCTGCTTCTCTCTCCAAATATGTTTTCGTCTATGTTAACTAAATCTTTCATGGCCTTTTACACCACTATTAGCTCTCTTTCCAAAGTTCTTTGCTGCTCATGCCAGCACATATAGGTAGGATCAATCCCCTTGTCCTAAAACTGCCCTAGTACACCTCCTTTGTATCCTCTCAAGAGCATTCACATCTTCCCTACTGTGTGGTGTTGAGAGATAGATACACAACACTAGCTGTGGGTTAACCAGGGCTATACTAATGTTTTGTAGAACTTCACTGTATTTGTATGATGTCCAGTATGCTTTGTCAACTGCTGTCTCAATACATTCTGTCACGTTCAAAGATCTATTCACATTGAACCTCAGGTCCCCCTCTCCCTACACACTCTTTAGAACTGTGTTATTAAGTTTTTAATGTCTCTCCTTATACATTCTGATAAAATGAATCATCTTACACTTCTTTGCATTCAGTGTTATCTGCCACTTGTTTGCCCATTCTGCCACCCACCTAAATCTCATCACAGAAAACTGGCACACTCGCCACTGTTTGCTATACATCCGAGTTTGGCAATCGTTGATAAATTTTGAAATTTTAGTAAAGATTAGTCAACATGTAAACCCAAAGGACTTAAAAATCCTTTTTGATGGTGCTGTTAAGGAGACATTCCGATTTTAACCAATGAGCAGACGTTCAGCTTTCTGACTGAAAAGATTTGGTTGTTCAAATCTGAAATGGGAGCCATAAAGATCAGCATCTCAAGCCAACTGACATTGTGATCTGCTTCCCCATTGTCTTTAATCACATGGTCTTGGGCCAATACTGATGCCCATGTCAACATGATCAATATCAGAAGTCACTGAACTTGGAGGACTAACATGTTGGTGCTCAAAGGCCATTCATTGTGCTGAGAATATGGACTCAACACAATTGATATTTATGGCTAATAATGCAGGAAATTTGTACATTAATGCCAGAAAAGAAATTCTGCCAGGTGATTAAAAAAAACAATGCCCTTCAAGGAAGGGAGCCTGATAATCCTAACTCAATGAAGGAATTCAGGGATACAAATCCTGGAAAATTCTGCACAGGTTTGTGAGGCAACAGTACGTTCAAGGGATGGAAACCAGAAAATGCTGGAAATGCTCAGCAACGTTTTTGGAAAGCAAAACGGAGTTATTAATATGGTTTAATGGCCTTCGTCAAAGCTGGTCATCAATCAAAAGTCCTGAGGGCCAAGTGGTGAGCCACTGGGCAAGATCTGCCTGGAAAGTGCAGTGATTGTAACCAGGTCAGCCATCTGGACCTCATAGAATAGGAGGTGTTTGAGTGGGGCTATTAATCTGGTCCAATCAGGGAGCCCTGGCTGACAGATAAGAACTGGAGTGTCAGACATCCTGTTCACTCTGCGAAGCTCTCCCAGCATCACCCTGTTAAAAAAAAAGAAGATGAGAAGCGAGCAGGAGCTCAGTCCTGGTTTCCTCCAGATGCCATTGAGAGAGCCAATGTGGCACCAGGGAAATGAAGGCCGGAGGTGCAAGCAATCCAGGGACATGCCATTTATCCCATTGAATCCCAGAAAAGAAGGGAAAGTGAGAAGAGGCTGAAAGGTTGGAAAGTGAAAGAACATGCCAAGGTGTCAAGGACCCCTCCCCCACACCCAACGGAGGAAGAGGAGCAGCAGAGTGGGAATGAGTTCCAGCTCCAGGAAGTGGGTCAGCAGTAACCTTAGAACCAAACAGGTGGCATGTGTCAGGGCATGGGCATAGGGGAAGGGCACAGAGGAGCATGTACCCAGCCTTCTAAATGAAGAAGACATCACCTAACCTCCTTTCCACTGTTCCTAATGTGGAGCTCCATGTGTCCAGTAATGGATATATGGAACACTATGCCTTGGGTTCTCTCTGGGTTCCTTCTGCCTCTTCATTCAGATACTCACTTGCTGTCTTATATGTCCCACTATACTGTCCTCCATGAGGGTCAGGATGGAACTCCTGCCCCTGTCTTCAGCCTTTCTAGATATTCTGGATCACCTTCTGCTTCAAACTGAAATGTGAGCATCTCCCAGTGAAAACAGACACAATGCCAATGCACCACGTCAGCCAGGAGCCTGTGATGGGGTACATGAATGCCTCTGTCGTGTGGGCACCCTTGAGGAGGTCAGCAATGATTTGCCATCAAGGTGTAGCTGTCCCTCTGGCAGGCTGTGCCACTGACTAACCTCGTGTGCTATTGTCTGGGATGGTCACTCCTTCTCCACTATGCACACCCACTCGCTTTGCTCCAATCAAAGGGATAAAAAGCACTTTGGCAGAACGAACATGGCCAGTATCAGGATTGTGGCATTGGGTCCTGGTTCCGTTGATATCCCTGTGGCTGTTAACCTCCTCAGTGGCTTCCATTCCAGTTTGCTGAATGAGTCACCTCCTTCTGTCTTGGCCTTGCATTCTGGAGGAGAACTTGCTGGGAGGCTTCGCTGAACAAGCAATGGGGCTAGTTAGGCTCTTTCTTCTCAAGAGAGTGGTGCTGGAAAAGCTCAGCAGGTCAGGCAGCATCCGAGGAGCAGGAGAATTGACATTTTGGGCATAAGCCCTTCATCAGCACTCCAGATCAAAGGCTGATGCCTGAACCATCGATTCTCCTGCTCCTTGGTTGCTGCCTGACCTGCTGTGCTTTTCCAGCAACACACTCTGAATTCTGATCTCCAGCATCTGCAGGCCTCATTTTCTCCTCAGCTCTTCCTTCTGCCATTATCATTATCGCTTTCCTCCTTTCACTAAGGGGTTTCAGACAGTCATTGTTCCTTTCAGTCTTGACAGCCCTTCAAAATATAATGGGATGAAAATTCCCAGCAATTTCTATTTTTGTTTCTGACTTACAGCATCAGGAGTTCTTTTGGTTTTTATTTAACATGATTGGAGGCCTTACTTTTGATGATAGTTGGGACGTCATTTCTTTAGAAAATTCTATATGTGGAGACTAGGACAATATACACAAGCAAATTCAACTTCGTTCCCTCTATTGATCAAGGCTGATCATTGTAATGTGTGACGGGAATCCTTTCTGAGGCCCTGTGAAATGCTGGCCTGAGCGATTTGCATGACCTTTCTTCACTTTGTGAATGGAGCTGCATGCCAATCTTGTGAAGAGAAGCAGAGCTGCCAACCAAATCTGCCTCAGTCCAGACACGCTGGGAAACAGCCCAGTCAGAGCAGATTTAGTTCAGTCAAACCTAACGCCTGCAGGTTTCAACACACCGCCTGTCACTGAGCAGAGTTTCTGGGTATTGTCAGATGGCCTTCCCGTGAGTAGTCCCTGGAAAATAGAAAAACAGCAGCCAGGAATTACCCTCCATGAAACAACTATTTGTGTGGTATTTCTAGAATTTCATCTTCAATCTACATTATTTATCCTTGCTTGCCATTGTTATGTTTTCCTTTGATTGATTTCGATTTATTTTCCTTTGATTGATTTATTAAGTGAACTGCTCACTTTTGCCTGCCCTTGATCAGACGCCAATCTGGACTGATATCACATCTTTTACAGTTAGCAGCCTTTCAAAGTGTTTATCATCCAATGGGACTGAGGACTGTTTATTCAGGTGGACTTACCTGGAAACTTCTGTGCATCGATACAATAAAGAACCAATTTAAATCACGAGCCATCTGAGTCTGCTGTGGACCTCATTATGTTACTCAAGCAGAACCTCATAAAAAACAGAGGTAGGAGGAAAATGAACCCTGTCTACCTCCTGGCAAGGTGGAGAGAGAAATTTGCTCCTACATGTCACAGTTCTTTCAACCGAATATCAGGAAATGTTGCACAAAAGGAAATGCTCCAATTATTTTGCTTTTGGTTCTTATGACAAATATTACCTCCTTGACCTTAAATCCATTTCCCCTAATTTCCTCACACAAGCTGGGCCAAGCCATAAGAATCATTGCCATTATGCTCAGACCTGAGCTTCCCACTGCACACATTTTTCCAACAGGAGCAAAGCTCAGTAGTGCTCTTCCTGCTCCACATTGGAAGCTGGGAACATTTCCAATACTCAAGGTCAGCATATGTGCAGTACGTGTCTCCAGCTACAGCTCTTAGAAACCTGGGCTTCAGAGCTGGAGCATTGCTTGGGGACACTGTGGAGTATTCTCAAGGTGGAGAGTAATGTGGAAAGCACATGCTGAGAGATGGTCACACCACAAGCTCAGACTCCACACACATGAGACAGAGCAAGAGGATTAAGCAGGCAGTAGCTATTTCCCTGCAAAACAAATAAGCCGCTTTGAGAATGGCTACTCAGGGAAAACCAGCCAACTTCTTGCACACGGTTGACTCTGCTGCACGGGGGTGAGGGGGTTGGGGGGGGGGAGAATAAAAATGTGGAAATTCAATAGTTATAGAGGATTTAATTGTAAGAGGAATAGACAGACATATCTGTGCCTGCCGATGAGACTCCAGGAGGGTATGTTGCCTCCCTGGTGCTAGACCTGCTGAGTTTCTCCAGCCATTTCTGTTTATTGGCCTTTTCTCTAGCTGGTTCCTCAAGATATTGGTCAAGGAAAAATTCCATATGCACTCCAGAAATTCCTCCTCTATGGTATGCAGATGTTGGAGATAAGAGTGAATAAATATGGTGCTGGCAAAGCACAGCTGGTCAGGCAGCATCCGCAGAGCAGGAGAATTGACATTCAAACATAAGCTCTTCACGATGAAGAGCTTATACTCAAAACATCGATTCTCCTGTTCCTCCGATGCTGCCTGACTGGCTGTGCTTTCCCATTACTATACTTTTTGTCCCTGGTGCTAGAGTCAAGGATGTCTCAGACCGGCTGCAGGACATTCTTGAGGGGGAGGTTGACCAGCCAGTGGTCATGATACACATTAATACAGACGACATAGGTAATAACAAGGGATGAGGTTCTAATAGTAGAACATAGCAAGTTAGGAAGTAAGTTGAAAAGTAGAACCTCGATGGATTACTATCAGTGCCACATGCTAGTCAGAGGAAAAATCCAAGATACATCAGATGAACATGAGGCTGAAGCGATGGGCAAGGGCAGGATTTCAGGTTCCTGGGGCCTGTAGAGATCGGACCAGTACAAACTCGATGCATTATTCCCGGGCAGGACCAAGGGGGGATATTTTCTACAGTGGCTGGGGAGGAGTTAAACTACAAAGAGATGGAAACCTATGCAAGGAGTCAGAGGAAAAGAAATCTAGGACAAGAATAAAAGACAAAGGATAATAAGTAAAGTGATAAGTAGAGAAACCAAGGGTCAAACAGGGATACGGTGAAAAATAATGTGATAACTAATGTTAAAAAAACAAGCCTCATGCTTTAATGTGCTGGGCATTCACATTAAAATGGATGAATTAATCATGCAAATTGATAAAAACAATTATGATATAATCAGGATCGTGGAGACATGGATGCAGGGTGACCAGAGAATGAAACAGTCAAGGGTATTCAATATTTAGGAAGGATGGACAAAAAGGAAAAGGTAGAGGAGTTGCATTACTAGTTAAAGAGGAAAGTAATACCACAGTCAGGAAGGATATTAGCTCTGACAGTGTGGAATCTGTATGTGCAGAGCTGAGAAACATCAAGGGGACAAACAACATTGTAGTGTAGGTCATATATGGACCCCCAAATTATCAGGGTGATGTTGGCAATAACAATAAATGTGCAATTAGGGATACATGCAATAAAGAAACATCAGTAGTTTTGGGTGACTTCAATCTGCAGATAGATTGAGCAAATCAATTTAGTAACAATATCATAGAGGAGGAATTTCTGGAGTGCATATGGAATTTTTCCTTAACCAATATCTTGAGGAACCAGCTAGAGAAAAGGCCAATAAACAGAAATGGCTGGAGAAACTCAGCAGGTCTGGCAGCAGCTGTGGAAAGAAAACAGAGCTAATGCTTTGAGTCCAGTGACTCTTCTTCAGATAGATCTTCTGTTCAGAAGGAGGTCACAGCACTGGATGTGTTAGCTGTTTCTCTCTCCATAGGTGCTGCGTTTCGTCAGTAAAGTCCGGTTTTGTTTATTTCAGATTGATAAGATCCACAGCTTTCTGTTTTATTTTAGAGAACAGGCTGTCCTAGGTTGAGTATTGTGTAATAAAACATGGATAATTGGCAATGAGCAACCATAATATGATAGAATTCCTCTTGAAAATGGAGAGTTGATGTAGCTGATTCTGAGACTAGGGTCCTGAATGTAAACAGAGGAATCTACCATGGTATGGGCTGTGGGTTGGCTATGATAGATTAGACACATTACTTGAAGGAATGATGACAGAAAGACAATGGCAAGCATTCAACTTGCACATGGGTTAGCGGTAACAATTCATCATTCCTGCCTGGCAAGAAAGCAATAGGGGAAAGTTGGTCAAACATCGCTTACAAGGGAAATTGAGAAAATGATAGATCCAAGGAAGAGGCATACACAAAAATACAACAGACCTTTGGAATAGGAGCAATTTAAAATTCAGCATTAGAGGACAAAGTGATTGATTAAGGTAAAGAAATTAGAGTACAAGAATAAACTTGTGGGGAACGAAAAAGACAGTAAAAGCTTTTATAGTTATGTGAAGAAGAAAAGATTGTTGAAGACAAATGTAGATCTCTAACAGTCAGAAACTGGGCAATTTCTAATGGGGAGCAAAGAAATAGCTGACCAACTGAATAAATACTTTGGTTCTGTGCCAAAGGAGGACACAAAGAACATAGCAGAGATAAAACAAGGAACTGTGGACGCTGAAGATTAAGAATGATGGGGAACACAGGGTTTAATGAGAGTGAGGAACTGACAGTAATCAGTATATTAGTAGTAGAGAAATGGTTGTGAGAATCCCCACACCCTGACAATGATTTCCCAGAGTTGTTAAGAAATTATGGATGTATTGGTGGTCATCTTCAAAGATTCTTCAGACTGTGGAACAGTCCTACAAGTTGGATGGTGACTAATATAACCCCACTATTTAAAAGGGAGGTAGAGAGAAAACAAGGAATTATAGACCAGTGAGTCTGAAGTTGGTAGTGTCATAATCATAGAGTCATACAGCCTGGAAACAGACCCTTCAGTCCAGCTAGTCCATGCTGACCAAGTTTCCCAAACTAAACTAGTCCCACTTTCCTTTTTTGGCCCATATCCCTCTAAATCTTTCCAATTCATGTACCTATCAAAATATATTTTAAATGTTGAGTCTGGTGTAGGTTGTAGGGAAGATGCTAAAATCCATTATCAAGGATTTTATAGTACAGCACTTAGCAAATAGTGGTAGAATCAGACACAGTCAGCATGGATTTACCAAAGAGAAATCATGATTGACAAATCTACTGGAATTCTTCGAGGATCTAACAAGTAGAGTTGAATAGGGGAAGTCACTGTATTTGGTTTAATTGGACTTTAAAAAGAATTTCAACAAAATCCCACATTCCAAAATGTAAGTATATGGGATTGGATTTGGGATATTGAGATGGATGTAAACCTGGATAGCAGACAGCAAACAAATAGTTGAAATAAATGGATACTTTTTCTGAATGGCATACATGGTTAATGGGGTACCAGAGAGATCAGTGCTGGAATGCCAGCTATTCACAGAATATATTAATGATTTGGAGGAGGAAACCAAAGGTAATATCTCCTAATGGGTAGATGACTCAAAGCCGGGTGGAAGGGTGAGCTGTCAGGAGGAAGCAGAAATGTTGCAGTGTGATTTCGACAGGCTGAGTAAGTGAACAAATGTATGGCAGTACATTACACATAAATGTGAGATTATCCACTTTGGTAGCAAAAACAGAAATGCCAATTATTATCTGATTGGCTATAAATTTAGAGAGGTGATTGTGCATACAGGTATAGCAAGTATATAGGTACAGCAGGCAGGAAAGAAGGCATATGGTATGATTTGAGTGCAGAGCAGGCAGATTCTGCGTCCACCCAGGACGTGGATGCACTGGCGTTGAACTGGGGTGGACAAAGCCAGAAGTCACACGGCACCAGGTTATAGTCCATCAGCTTCATCTAAAATCACAAGCTTTTGGAGTCCTGTTCCTTCCTCGGGTGGAGTGAAGAGAAAGACGCAGGCACAGAATGTGTGGGCAGAGAGATCGGAAGATCATACAAATAGTGTGAGTGAGTGTCGACAGGCTAAGTAACAAGTCTCTGAAGGTGAGTAAAACGTCAACAGCTGAATAGCCAGTGAAGGCATGAGCTAAAATTTGATTAACTGAGACAGAGATAATCATAAAAAAAATTTAAAATAAGGTGGTGCTGGAAACAAACCAAACGGCTCGAATAACATGATAGATATAAGAATCGTATGCCAAGGGTCTAACCAAAATAACAAGCGAACCAAAACATAGAACACAGAACATTACAGCACAGTACAGGTCCTTCGGCCCTCAATGTTGCGCTGACCTATGGAAACAATCTGAAGCTTATCTATCCTACACTATTCCATTTCCATCTATATGTTTATCCAATGACTATTTAAATGCCCTTAAAGTTGGTGAGTCTACTACTATTGCAGGCAGTGCGTTCCATGCCACTTCTACTCTGAGTAAAGAAACTACCTCTGACATCTGTCCTAAATCTATCACCGAGTAAAAAGTGAGGTCTGCAGATGCTGGAGATCCGAGCTGAAAATGTGTTGCTGGTTAAAGCACAGCAGGTCAGGCAGCATCCAAGGAACAGGAAATTCGACGTTTCGGGCCAGAGCCCTTCATCAGGCTTTGGCCCGAAACGTTGAATTTCCTGTTCCTTGGATGCTGCCTGACCTGCTGTGCTTTAACCAGCAACACATTTTCAGCCTAAATCCATCACCCCCAGTTTAAAGCTATGTCCTCTTGTACTAGCCAACAGCATCTGAGGAAAAAAACTGTCACTGTCCACCCTAACTCTCTGATTATCTTATATGTCTCAACTAAATCACCTCTCAACCTTCTTCTAGCAAAAACAGCCTCAAGTCCCTCAGCCTTTCCTCATAAGACCTTCCCTCCATACCAAGCAACATCCTAGTAAATCTCCTCGAACCCTTTCCAAAGCTTCTAAATCCTTCCTGTAATGCGGGGACCAGAACTGTACACAATACTCCAAGTGCGGCTGCATTAGAGTTTTGTACAGCTGCAACATGACCTCATGTCTCTGAAACTCAATCCCTCTACCAATGCACACTGTATGCCTTCTTAACAACCCTATCAGCTTGGGTGGCAACTTTCAGAGATCTGCAAATTTCTGATTCAAACTGCCAAATCTTCCTCAATCCAACGCCTCTGTATTTTGTGCAAAAGCCTACTGTGGTGAACCTTATCAAATCCATATACACTTTACCCTCATTGACCTGTTAGGTCACCATCTTAAAGAACTCAATAAGGTTTGTGAGGCACGACCTACCCTTCACAAAACCGTGCTGACTATCCCTAATCAACTTGTTTCTCTCAAGATGATTATAAATCATATCTCTTATAACCTTTTCCAACACAACCAAAGTAAGGCTCACTGGCCTGTAATTACCAGGGTTGTCTGTACTCCCCTTCTTGAACAAGGGGACAACATATGCTATCCTCCAGTCTTCTGGCACTATTCCTGTAGACAATGACAACATCAAAGCCAAAGATTCTGCAATCTCCCTTGACTTCCCAGAGAATTCTTGGATAAATCCCAATCAGCCCAGAGGACTTATCTATTTTCACACTTTCCAGAATTGCTAACACTTCCTCCTTGCGAACCTCAACCCCATCTAGTTTAGTAGCACTGTATCTCAGTATTCTCTTCGGCAAAATTTTCTTTATTCAATGTGAATACTGATGAAAATATTCATTTAGCACTTCCCCAATATCCTTGGACTCCATGCACAACTTTCCACTACTATCTACTATACAAATTCTGTACAAACTAATTAAGGAAGAGAGATTATCAAAGTGACATGTGTCAAGACAGGATAGTAAGGAAGATTTTAGAAATACAGAACAGTATGATGGGGATTACATGTAGCACGATGTGGTTCCAAGATCACAGTTGTGGTGATCTTCATGGTGTGGAACTTGGCTATCAGTTCCTGCTCAGTGATTCTGCGTTAGACCATATGATCTTAAGACATAGGAGTGGAAGTAAGGCCACTCAGCCCATCGACTCCACTCTGCCATTCAATCATGGCTGATGGGCATTTCAACGCCACTTATCCACACTCTCCCCGTATTCCTTATTTCCTTGCGAGATTAAGAATTTATCAATCTCTGCCTTGAAGACATTTAACGCCCGGCCTCTGCTCCGCTCCAAGGCAATAAATTCCCCAGGTCGACCACTCTCTGGCTGAAGAAATGTCTCCTCAATTCCGTTTGAAATTGACCCCCTCTAATTCTAAGGCTGTGTCCACTGGTCCTCGTCTCCTCACCTAACAGAAAAAATTTCCTAGCGTCCACCCTTTCCAAGCCATGTATTATCTTGTAAGTTTCTATTAAATCTCCCCTTAATCTTCTACACTCCAATGAATACAATCCCAGGATCCTCAGCCGTTCCTCGAATATTAGACCTACCATTCCAGGGATCATCCATGTGAATCTCCGCTGGACATGCTCCAGTGCCAGTATGTCCTTCCTGAGGTGTGGGGACCAAAATGGGACACAGTACTCCAAATGGGGCCTAACCAGAGCTTTATAAAGTCTCAGTAGCACATCGCTGCTTTTACATTCCAACCTCTTGAGATAAATGACAAAATTATATTTGCTTTCTTAACCATGGACTCAGCCTGCAAGTTAACCTTTAGAGAATCCTATACTAGCACTCCCAGATCCCTTTGTACTTTGGTTTATTTGAATTTTCTCAGTTAAGAAAATAGTCCATGTTTGTATGCTTTTTTCCAAAGTGCAAGAAGTCGCATTTGCTCACATTGAATTTCATCGGTCATTTCTTGGACAACTCTCCTCAACTGTCTAAATCTTTCTGCAGCCTCCCCAGCTCCTCGTTGTTGTGTATTTTGAAGGCCGCCTTGGAGGGCACTTACTAAAAATTGGGAACTGAGGTCCTTGACCACTGAAATGTTCCCAGATTGGGAGTAAGCATCCCTGCCTGGTGATTGTTGCACAGTGTCCATTCCTCTGTTGCTATAGTGACAGCATGGTCTTACCAATATACCATACCTCAGGGCATTCTTTCCTACAGCGTACGAGGTAGACAACATTGGCCAAGTCACACGAATACCCACCATGTATGTGGTGGGTGGTGTTGCTACATGTGATGGTAGTATCCATGTCGATCTGGCATGACTTGCAGAGTGGCAGGGTTGTGTGGTGTGGTCGATGTTGGCCGGAAGACTGGTAATTTGCTGCAAATGATGGCCTATTTAAGGTTTGGCAGTTTTTTGAACAGCCTTATACAGGGCCTTGGTGAGACCACACCTAGAATATTGTGGGCAGCTTTTGTTTTCCTGTCTGATGAAGGATGTTCTTGCTAAAGAGGGAGAACAGTAAAGGTTTACTAGACTGATTCTTGTGATGGCAGGCCTGGCATATAAGGAGAGATTTTATTGATTAGGATTGTTTTCACTTGGATTCAGAAGAATGAGGGGAATCTGATAGAAACCTATGAAATTTTAACAGGATTGGACAGGTTAGATGCAGGAAGGATATTCCTGATGGTGAGGGAGTCCAAAACCAGGGGACATAGTTTAAGATTAAAGAGTAAACCTTTTAGGACTGAGATGTGGAGAGATTTCCTTACCGAGAGGGTGGTGAGCCTGTAGAATTCACTACCACAGAAAATGTATTCAGAAAAAAACCTACTTGTTCCAATTAATTTGTTCCTGTCTGCTAACCAGATTTCCATCCATTTCTATATCCCACCTCCAACCCCATGTACTTTAATTTTACGCATTAGTGTGTAATGTGGGATTTTGTTGAAAGTCTTTTGAAAGGCCAAATAAACCAAATCCACCGGCTCCCCCTCATCAACTCTACTGGCTACACTTTCAAAGAATTCCATTAGATGTGCCAAGCATGATTTCCTCTTGCTGACTGTGTCTGATTCTATCACTGTTTTCGCAGCTTTAAAATCATTGATAATGGACTATAATGTTTTCCCCACAACTGACACCAGACTCACTGGTCTATAATTCTCTGCTTTCTCTCTACATCCCTTTCTAAATAGTGGGGTTACATTAGCTACCCTCCAATCTGTGGGAACTGTTCCACATCATAGTCTGAAGAATCTTGGAGGATGATCACCGATGCATCTACTGCTTATAGAACCACTTCCTTAAATACTGTGAGATGCTGATTATCAGGATCTGGGGACTTAATGACCTTAAAACTCATCAATTTCCCACGACCCAATTTCAGTTCCTGCCTCTCACTAAACCATGTTCCCCATCATTTCTGAACTTCAGCAACTGCAGTTCTTTGTTTTATTTCTGCAAATCTTCTCCTATTCTTCTCCACCATTTTCTTCCTGTTAAAGAAAATTCACTGATGGCTGAGGTTTCATTCTCCTATTTATACCCTCCTTTGATCTATGCCTTTCCACTGTGAAACCACTGGGATTTATTTTGTCCAGTAAAAGTATTCAAATGCCATGTTTTGAAACTAATTGGTATAGTTTCCTAGTAACACATTAATGTAGAAATTTAAAAATGTAAATAGAATTAATAAACAGGACAAGAAAATCTGCTGTTCCTCTTTAAAACACCCTAAAAAACATTACCTTTAATCCTGCACTTTGTTCCTACTATTGTATCAGTGTTGCACACTGTGTGGAATCGCATTACAGGCTGTAACTCTCAGCAAAGACTTATTTTTTGCCTGCCAAAATAATGCAATGTGGACACAAGGACGAAATATCACCTTTAATTGTTGTTAGGTATTTAAGACAGCATGCCTTTCACTTGACGTTTAACACAGAAAGCATTGGAGAAGGCAGAGCTACAGAAACAGAGATCACTCAGTGCTTAATGCTAGTGAGACCGTAAATTAGCTGAATAGATTTGAGACAGCCTTCAGAGTTGATTGTGAGCTCACTTCAGGCTTTTTAAGTGAAGGCATAATAGTAGAATGCTTTATATAATGCGCAGATTATTGTTTCTGATACTGACTCAGCTGTTAGCAACTGGTACATGTGATATAAGCCCAGGTCCTGAGCAAGAAGGAAAGCATGAAGGTAAGGCAATTTGTTCCTAAGTCAGGAAATGTTTTATTTCAATTGATTTGAACAGTTGTACGAAGGGGAACAAACTGATTTCTTGTATTTGTTTCTGCAATCTCAGAAATGTACTTTCAGCAAATAGCTGTTAACAATGTCAAATTCTTTTTGATAAGAAAAGGAATAAAAGTTTAAAGATTTGTATATGTTTTAAATTATGTGTTAGAATTTTTGTTAAATTTTAACAAGAACTCATTTCCCGAGCCACCTAGTCAAATGTTTCAAAGGCAGACTGATACCTTAAAAGTATAAAACAATCTGTCAGGGCTTTTGTATATAGCTTCTGTACAGTGCAGTCACTTCAGTTTGTGAAGCCTCAAGACTACTCGAGAATTTAAATTGACCCTGAAAGTGCAAATGTATTTATTCACCTCCAAGTGATCATGTGTTGTTAGTATTTGCTGTTACTAACTGTTGCTGAATGTATACAATATGTTTTACTGTTTCCATATAATCAATTTTTTTCACTGATCAATTTATCCTGCATAGTCCTTGTAATAACATGCACAAATAAGTACTTAACAAGTACTTAAATAATCAGACATTTCAAAGAGTATAGGAGTTGGGAGGTCATGTTCTGCCTGTGCAGGACATTGGTTAGGACATTTATGGAATACTTTGTTCCGTTCTGGTCTCCCTGCTATAGGAAAGATGTTGTTAAACTTGCAGAGGTTCAGAAAAGATTTACAAAGAGGTTGCTGGGGTTGGAGGGTTTGAGCTATAGAGAGAGGCTAAATAGGCTGGGGCTGTTTTCTCTAGAGTGTTGAAGGAATATGGGTGACCTAATAGAGGTTTATAAAATCATGAGGGGCATGGATAGGATAAATAGCCAAGGTCCAAAACTAGAGGGCATAGGTTTAAGGTGAGAGGGAAAGATTTAAAATGGACCTGAGGAGTAAACATTTTTCAAGCAGAAGCTGGTATGGGTATGGAATGAGCTGCCAGAAGAAGTGGTGGAGGCGAATACAATTGCAACATTTATAAGACATCTGGATGGGTATATGAATAGGAAGGGTTTCAAGGGATATGGGCTAAATGCTGGAAAATGGTAACATATTAATCTAGGATATCTGGTTGGTATGAACGAGTTGGACCGAAGGGTCTATTTCTGTGCTGTACATCTCTATGACTCGTCATGGGTGTTCGTGTGCGCATGTATAGGAAAATGTATGAAAAGTAGTCAATTGAAGCAAATTTAGAAAGAATAAACTCTTTTAAGCTATGGAAAATAATGCAGATGATCATCTGGCTTTGTACATCAAGATATCAGCAACTATATATTTAAAAAATATTGCAAACCATTTTGGGGGGTATGAACTTATGGACAAGAGAAGCATTTTACCATATCAGGTGAATTTAAAAGATCCCACTGTTATTTGGAGAAGAGCAATCAAATTTTCCTGGTATCCTGGCCAACGTCACTCAGATTTCCTGGTTATTGATCTCATTGTCACTTATGGGATCTTGCTATGCTTGAGTAATCTGCCATGCTTCCTTACATTTTCACAATATGACCACTATACAGTAATAACTAGTTGTGAGTAATTCTGAGGTTTTGAGGTAACGAAAATTCTGTATAAATATAGATAAGTATATATAGTGACACTGTGTAGCGCACACACAACTATTTTGTCTTTAAGTTTAAATTCATACTCAATGCTTTTTTTTGTTTAGTCTGTGTTATAATCTCTTTCTCTACTCCTCTCTCTAATTTCTTCCTTCCTTGTTCGGATCTCATTTCAACTCAAGGCCTAAAATTGGTTAGGATAAAAAAAAAGCATCAACTGAAAATAGCCACTAACTGTCTTGGTGAATCTGAGAGCTTTTTGATATTGCGCGCTCTCAGTAGCTGTTTTTGAAACCTGATAGGACGGTCACTTAAACTTTAAAGGGTTCTTTTCCACTTCTCTTTCCTCACTTGTCTTTCTCTTGAGTATATTAACTTGTGTTGATAGTTGAATGCTGGTGTGTTAACAAGGAGTGGGTGAATTTAAGTGGGTGCATTTAGCGGGAAGCAGAGATGAAATGCAGGACATAAACCGCTGTGGGGAGCTCTGTGTAAGGTAGGGCCATTTTACCTTGTGTCTTGTTTGAATAAAACAGGGCAGATTCCCACACACACTAAGAGTGACATTATGGGTGGCAGACCGGGAAAACATTCCAGGCATAAAGGAATGATTCCTGACGTAAAATAAGCACTAGGGTGGGCAACTGGGAGCCAATCCATTTCCATGCTTCTGTGATGCCATTGCCAGGAGAGAAGACCAAGATTAGGGACATGTCCGGATAACTTGCAGATCCGGGTAAGGCCTTCCAGTTCCTCCCCATTCAGGAGGTTTCCAATGCAAATTAAATCCAGTTCACTAATCTTTCTCCAATCTCTCCGACAGCTACCATGGTTCAGCTGTCCTGGTTGACACTCCAGTTGGCCTTCTGATTCTAAAAGTCAAAAACCTATGGCCGTGCTCTTTAGACTGGGCTTCCAGGTCTGCAGAAGGGCCCAGCCACCTTTCCTGGTCTCCGATATATTAAGAAAGCTGTGGTGTGAGGATCTGGAGGCAGTATTTGGGAACAATCAAGGAAAGAAATGCAATCACAGACTACATTGCTCTGTTTTAAGAAGATCTTAAAATCTACTTGAGAGTTTCAAGGTATAAAGGGCAATTGCGAACTTAATAATCTGCCAAAATTAAAAACATCAAAATCTGTAGCAAATTTTGTCCTGGCCTAAGCCCACAAGACATAAAAGCAGAATGGACAATTCAGCCCATTGAGTCTGCTTGGCCATTCAATGAGATCATGGCTGATCTGATAATCCTCAACTCCACTTTCCTGCCTTGGCCCATAACCCATGATGTCCTTATTGATTAAAAAATCTGTCCACCTCAGCCCTGAGATTACCTGACAACCCAACCTCTACAGTAATGAATTCCACAGATTGACTGCTCTCAGGAGAAATAATTCCTCCTCATGTCTGTCTTAAATGGGCCACCCCTAAATTCTGAATATTGAGTAGAATTGCATTTTTCTTGTGCTTAAAATGGCTCTTTATGAGGAATCAATTAATTCTTCAGAACACGCTTGGGTTTGTTATTGAAGCATCAAATATAGTTAACCCATCATGGGACTTGTGCAGTAATGAGCAGTGACCGCAGTCTGATCAAAGGCACCATACTGACAGTAGACTGCAGCACTCCATTGGCTGTACGATGCTTTGAAAACATCTTGAATTTATGAAAGGCAAAAAATAAATGCAATTGTTTTTTCAGTCTTTGCCTGAGACTGGTAGATGCTGAGTGACAAGTTATGGTTCAACCAACCCACCATAGAAATTGTTGTTGACTTTGGACTGAGAAGCGCTTGCAGGAGAGTTATGAGATGCTTAATGGAGGAATTTCCATGAAAATCTGCATGAGGTTGGCTTTAGAGTGGCTAATCACACGCATAACCTACCAGTGGTCATATAGCTGTAATTTCAGAACAAAGGGTCAGAAACTAATGCTAAAGAAAAGGTTTAGGCCTCCTCTCCCTCAGCTGAGTACAAAAGATTATTACTCAGTGGTCTCCTTCTACCCCTGCCAGTTGGCCTTTCCTTGCATCAGTCTACATGGTGGAAGACATGAGTGAATCTGGGGGCAGAGGTTTATTTGATAGCCATTACCAAGGAGAAGATGCTAGAAAAACTGAATGGTCTGAAGGTGGATAAATAACCTGGATCAGATGGACTACACAGTGTTCTAAGAATATAGCTGAAGAGATAATGGAGGCATTAGTGGTGATCTTTCAGGAATCACTAAAGTCAGGGAACATCCCAGAGAACTGGAAAATTGCTAAGGTTACTCTCCTATTAAAGAAGGGAGTGGGGCAAAACATTGGAAATTACAGGCCAATCAGCTTAACCTTGGTCATTAGTAAAAAGGATGAGCTTTCTGAATACTTGGAAATGTATTGTAAAATAGGAGAAAGCTGAAAATTTGTTGCTGGAAAAGCGCAGCAGGTCAGGCAGCATCCAAGGAACAGGAGAATCGATGTTTCAGGCATGAGCCCTTCTTCAGGAATGAGGAAAGTGTGCCAAGCAGGGTAAGGTAAATGGTAGGGAGGAGGGACTTGGGAGAGGGGTGTTGGAAATGTGATAGCTGGAAGGAGGTTAAAGTGAGGGTGATAAGGTGAGGGTGATAGGCCGTAGTGGGAGTGGGGTCGGAGAGGTCAGGAAGAAGATTGCAGGTTAAGAAGGTAGTGCTGAGTTCGAGGGTTGGAACTGAGACAAGGTGAGGGGAGAGGAGATGAGGAAACTGGAGAAATCTGAGTTCATCCCTTGTGGTTGGAGGGTTCCTAGGTGGAAGATGAGGCGCTCTTCCTCCAGCCGTCGTGTTGCTATGGTCTAGTGATGGAGGAGCCCAAGGACCTGCATGGGAGGGAGAGTTGAAGTGTTGAGCCACGGGGTGGTTGGGTTGGTTGGTCCGGGTGTCCCAGAGGTGTTCTCTGAAATGTTCCACAAGTAGGCGGCCTGTCTCCCTCCAACCACAAGGGATGAACTCAGATTTCTCCAGTTTCCTCACTTCCCCTCTCCCCACCTTGTCTCAGTCCCAACCCTCGAACTCAGCACCATCTTTGTAACCTGCAATCTTCTTCCTGACCTCTCCGCCCCCACCCCCACTCCGGCCTGTCACCCTCACCTTAACCCCCTTCCACCTATCGCATTTCCAACGCCCCTCCCCCAAGTCCCTCCTCCCTACCTTTTATCTTAGCCTGCTTGGCACACTTTCCTCATTCCTGAAGAAGGGCTCATGCCTGAAACATCAATTCTCCTGCTCCTTGGATGCTGCCTGACCTGCTGTGCTTTTCCAGCAACACATTTTCAGCTCTGATCTCCAGCATCTGCAGTCCTCACTTTCTCCTAAAATAGGAGAAAGTCAGCATGGTTTCAAGTTCTTTTAGGAAGTAATAAGCAAGTTAGACAAAGGAGCTAATAGATGTTATCTACTTGGACTTCCAGAAGGCCTTTGACAAGGTGCTGCACAGGCAGTTGCTGAGTAAGATAAGGACCTATGTTTCAGAGGCAAGGTGCTAGCATGGATAGAGGTTTGGCTGTCTGGCAGAAGATAGAAAGTGGGAATAAATGGGTTCCTCTCAAGATGGCAACCAGTGACTAGAGGTTTTCCACAAGGCTGTATTGGAACCATAACTTTTTACTTCATACATTAATGATCTGGATGAAGGAACTGAGGGTATTCTGACTATGTTTACAGACGATACAAAGATAGGTGAAGGGGCAGGTAGTATTGAAGAGTCAGGGAGGCTGCAGAAGGACTAGGAGAGGTTAGGAGAGTTGACAAAAAAGTGGCAGATGGAGTACAATGTGGAAAAGTGTGAGGTCATGCACTTTGGTAGGAAGAATACAGGTGTAGACTATTTTCTAAATGGGGAGAAAATTCAGAAATCTGAAGTGCCAAGGATTTGGAAGTCCTAGTCCAGGATTCTTTTAAGGTTAGCTCGTAGGTTGAGTCAATAGTTAGGAAATATGATGTTGGTATTTATTTGAGAGGACTTGAATATAAAAGCAAGGATGTACTTCTGAGGCTCTATCAGGCTCTGGTCAGGCCACATTCGGAGTATTGTGTGCAGTTTTGGGCCCCATATCTCAGGAAGGATGGACTGCCCCTGGATCAGGTCCAGAGGATGTTCACAAGAATGATCTCAGGAATGAAAGGTTTATCGTATGAGGAATATTTGAGGACTCTGGCTCTATACCAAATGGAGGTTAAAAGGATGCTGGGGGATTGAATTGAAATTTTCAGAATACTGAAAGGCTTGGATAGAATGGCCATTGGAAAAATGTTTCCATTGGTAGGAGAGAGTAGGACCTGAGGGCACAGCCTTAGAGTAAAGGGAAAACCCTTTAGAATGGAGACAAGGAGAAAATTCTACAGCCAGAGTGTGGTGAATCTATGGGATTCATTGCCTCAGAAGGTTGTGGAGGCCAGCTCATTGAGTATATTTAAGACAGAGATCGGGGTTCAAAGGTTACAGGGAGAAGGCAGGAGAATGGGGTTGAGAAACACATGAATCATGATCAAATGGCAGAGCAAATTCGATAGGCCAAATGGTCTAATTTCTGTCCCTATGTCTTATGGTTTTCCTATGGTGCCAGAATGGGGAGCTGACTGAGTATTTGCATAAGTTCTGAATGAGGTTAGAATGGCTTGCTGGTTGCTTCTGCATGTGCAGGGCTGACTTCCACCTGGAGTTAAAAATGGGCTTTATCCAATTGGTGCAAATTAGAATAAATCATGACCCGTAATAATTAAAGACAATGCCAACCATGCATTGACCCACCAATTAACTGAATCAATTATAAAATAATAGCAGAAAATGCTAAAACAAAAACAGGTATTGATGGAAAAGCTCAGCAGGTCTGGCAGCATATATTGAGAGAAATCACTTTATGTTTCAGGTCCAATGACCCTTCTTCTGATCTAGTAGAAAACACTGGATTCACTCAGTAGGCTGCCTTCATTTGTGGCAACAGGAAAGCAAATGTTTAAAATTGGAAATGCCTCTAAGCAAAGTGAGGAAACGGAGGATACATTATGATGCCTTGTGGTATTTTTGGGTTGATGGTGCAAAAAGTGATGGCCGATTACTTCAAAAACAATGTCTGGCCGAGGTGTAAATGGAATGTGTAGAGTCACCACCAAGCATTGCTAGGGGCTCAATACTGAGTATGGAAAGCTGTAAAATGCCTATTTAAAAGATCTTGTGTTGAGATCATTAGAACAGTTTAGAAAACCATGTTCAGACACATCAGACTAGTAGTGGAGTGAAGAATAAAAATGATGCGCAATAGGATGCTTTGGGTGTTGCTTGAGGACTGCTTGACAGAACACCTCCAATATACATTTATGCCAGCTGCTAAACCATGCTCAACCAAATCTGGTGCTTGGACTCAAATCATTCTATTATAAAGTGCGCCTGACATAAAATATACAACAACATTGAGATTATGCTTGGTTTCCCCCAGAGTAAAGTTAACTACGAATGCTGTATTGTAAGTTGAAAGACCGAGAACTCAATCACTGTTTATTTGGAAGGACTATTTGGCACCTCGAATGCTGAGAGGGAAGGTCATAAAAGAGCAGATGCTGCACCTCCCGTGTTTCCACAGAAGGATGCAATAGGGGGGTGTAGATAGGTTTGGGGGAATGATAACAGCAGACATGTGGGAAATGGAACAGAAATACTTGGGGGCCCTATGATGAGGATAATCCTCTGTTAAGAAAAGGGAAGGTTTAGTTTAGTAAACTGCACGACCAAAAGAATTGGGAGAATGGAGTATTGTCCTTTTTGGAAAGCCAGGCAGGAGGAACATTGGAAAATGAGAAAGGAAACCAAGCATAATCTCAATGTTGTTGTATATTTTATGTCAGGCGCACTTTATAATAGAATGATTTGAGTCCAAGCACAAGATTTGGTTGAGCATGGTTTAGCAGCAGGCATAAAAGCTATATTTTAGGAACAAACTTTGACTTAATGGAGATGAGAGATGTGGAAAGGCAAAGATGTTTAGGCAAGGAATTCCAGGGTTTAGTGCCTCAGCAGCTGGTCAACACGAAAGCCATTGCCATATGCCAAGACCTCTGGTTCTGCAATTAATGGTTCAGTTTTTTAAACTTCTCACGCAGAAGCAGGCTTATCAGCAACACGGTAAAAACAAGGACTGCAGATGCTGGAAACCAGATTCTGGATTAGTGGTGCTGGAAGAGCACAGCAGTTCAGGCAGCATCCAAGGAGCAGTAAAATCGACGTTTCGGGCAAAAGCCCTTCATCAGGAATAAAGGCAGAGTGCCTGAAGCGTGGAGAGATAAGCTAGAGGAGGGTGGGGGTGGGGAGAAAGTAGCATAGAGCATAAGCAACATGGTCTGGATATTTTAATAAGGCTTAACAGGCAGGAGAAAGTATGTGAAGTGTCATATCTCAGATTCCGTCAGACCCTCTGGATTGATTACAGAATGTGGCCCTACAGCTGCATAAACATTTTAGTGTTTTTGTCTTTTCTAATGGGGAATGATGCAAAGGAATAAGAAAGAAGGAAGAGAAGCAAAATAGATACCTAATGAAAGACTGGTGAACCTGTCTCAGGACAGTCAAAAGCATCCCATCACTCTGCATCTTTTTAGTAGCCTCAATAAGAAATAATATGTAAAGTACGATTTTCTCTTTTGGGGAGAGGAAGTTTATCACTTAGATTTTTTCACTTGTGAAATATGAAGTTTTCAACAGTAACTTGATATAGTTGTATTCTACAGTAGCCATTATTATTCATCAACAGGAGAATTAAAATCATATTTCAAGGATCCTGATTTAAGATTTTCAGGCATTGATCAATTCAAGCAAGACTTCATCAAAAACAAAAGATCTTCCTGTTTTGTTCCACTCATGGGTATCTGGCTGTGGTCTGAGGGAATAAACAGCTGCCACTTGACCTGTTGACTTTAACAGATGGAACTGACCAAAGCAGACTGTTCACATAATTGTCTTCTTTCTACATTCTATGGTTTTATGGCTAACATTCGCAAAACTATGCACATGAAGTGACAAGAATACAGAACATGCTACCACGTGGAGATGTTGAAGTGATTGGTCAAGAATTCATCCAGGATGTTGCTTGATGAAATGAGGGAGAATGGGTTACAGGAGAAGTCGTTGGAGAAGGAAGAGTGGAATTATTCACTCAGGCCTTTGCAAAGTCCCGGCCTAAGTCCATGGCCTTGTGAGCTGACAGAGCTTCATGGTGGCAGGCTACTTGAAGCCCCCTACTGCCAGCCCCACCTCCATACCAACAGTCGCCATGGCAACAAGGCCATAGCGCAGCTGTAGGCCTCCTTGAGGAGGTGCTCCCTCCTCTACAATAGTGGTCTGGGAGCCCTGGTAATTTTGATTTTACCCATTTTATGAATTGGTGCTGAGAATCTTTCTCTTGCCTGCCCGCCGGGCTGTCAGTGCCTCAGGGCTACAGAAACTTCTATTACCCCTCCAACATCCGGGCAGGCTAAGTCACCATAATTGCTCAAGGAGTACATCCTCTAACCATTCGTCGGATCATATAAAAATCGGGTGCAGGACCACATCTGACATTATGTAGTTGGGAATCATATTTGATTCCAAAATTGGGTCTTGGTCTCAAAACAAAAATGCTGCCTATAACATTTTATAACATTTAAACCTTCCAAAGAGTACCATCAAAATTGGCACCACGTCCACACAACATTTCATGAGTATAGCCTTTTTGGAATGTGAATGCCTTCTAAAATTTTATTACAGAATTATTAGATTAGATTCCCTACAGTGTGGAAACAGGCCCTTCGGCCCAACAAGTCCACACCGACCCTCCGAAGAGTAACCCACCCAGACCCATTTCCCTCTGACTAATGCACCTAACCTATAGGCAATTTAGCATGGCCAATTCACCTAACCTGTACATCTTTTGACTGTGGGAGGAAACCAGAGCACCCGGAGGAAATCCATGCAGACACAGGGAGAATGTGCAAACTCCACACAGACAGTCGCCTACCGGAAGCAGCATACTTGCTTAGAATTTGTTCAATGAATCTTTGTCAACAAGCATTGAGGTCTGTCTCAAGATTACCCATATAATCACACCCAATATTCTTGTGGGGTAAGCCTGGAATGGGGGAAAGGTGCTTTGGGACAGCATGGTGGCTCAGTGGTCAGCTCTGCTGCCTCACTTCACCAGGAGCCTGAGTTCAATTCCACCCTCGGGTGACTCTGTGGGGTTTGCATATTCTCCCTGTGTCTGTGTGGGTTTCCTCCAAATGCTCTGGTTTTCACCCACAGTCCAACGATGTGGAGCTTAGGTTGATTGGCCACACTAGATTGCCCTGTAGTGCTGGAGGATGTGCAGGCTAGGTGGGTTAGCACGGGAAATACAGGGTTACAGCGATAGGGTGAGTCTGCGTAGGATGTTCTTCAGAGAGTTGGTGTGGACACGATGGGCCATACTGCTTCCACACTGTAGAGGGATTCTATGATGCTGAGTGGTGTCCTCCAGTTGGGAAAGTAAAATGTACAATAGTTTCTCTGTTACTTCCTGAAAAATCTAAAGGAGCAGTCATGCTCAAAAGTATTTCCCCAAATATCACCACAAAATAATTAACATGCATAATAAGAACAAGTTTTAAAGTCACAGGAGTTGATTGAATAGCTGATAGTGCTATTACTGTTGCTGAGCATTATTCCTTTATTATCTTTTATCCATGCTGTCAAATGTAAAATTTACATACATCACAACAAAGGGTAAAGAACACTGTTACTGAATTAGAAACCTGTTACTGAATATTGGGACTTAATCATCTTCCAAATGCGTCTGGTATTTCTTGATATATAAAACTGTAAAGTTGTAGATAATTGCCAATTCTGCACTATTGGATTCTGGGCAATCCTGCCCTTGAAGGTGGTGGGGAACTACCTCATTGAACTGAAGTCCATCGGGTGTTTGTAAATCCACGTGCTTTTAGGGAGGGATTCTGATCCAGTGACAATGAGGAGTGGCAATAGAATGCTGAGTGTCTTGGACAGGAACCAGCTGGTGATGCTGTTATGAATATGCTGCCCTTATCCTTGCAGAGGATATGGGTTTGGAAGGTGTGTTGGGAGGTGGGGGGGGAATTGTGATGAGTTGCTGTGGTATAACTTGCAGATGTGTAAAAAGTGAGGTCTGCAGATGCTGGAGATCAGAGCTGAAAATGTGTTGCTGGTTAAAGCGCAGCAGGTCAGGTAGCATCCAAGGAACAAGAAATTCGACGTTTTGGGCTAAAGCCCTTCATCAGGAATCTTTAGCCCAAAACGTAGAATTTCCTGTTCCTTGGATGCAGACTGACCTGCTGCGCTTTAACCAGCAACACATTTTCAGCTATAACTTGCAGATGCTAAGGACTACTGGTACTTTGCATTGATACAGCAGTGATTGTTGAAAGTGGCTGATGGAGTGCCACTGTGGACTGCTTTGTCTTGGATGGTATTGAATTGTGTTATTGAAGCCGTAAATGAAGTGTATTCTACTGCATTCCTGAATTATGCTTTATGAATAATGGTCAGTGACTGGCAACTGAGATGAGTTTTTGATGTAACTATTATGTTTAATCATAAAACTTAGAACATAGAACATTACAGTGCAGTACAGGACCTTCAGCCCTCGATGTTGCGCTAACCTGTGGTACCAATCTGAAGCCCATCTAACCTACACTATTCCATTTTCATCCATGTGTCCATACAATGACCATTTAAATGGCCTTAATGTCGATGAGTCTACCATTGTTGCAGGCAGGACGTTCCATGCCCCTATTACTCTCCATGTAAAGAAACTACTTCGGACATCTGTCCTGTAGCTATCACCCCTCAATTTAAAGCTATGTCTCTTCGTGTTAGCCATCACCATCTGAGGGAAAAGGCTCTTAATGTCCACCCTATCAAATCCTCTGATTATCTTATATGGCCCAATTAAGTCACCTCTCAACCTTCTCTTTAACGAAAACAGCCTCAAGTCCCTCAGCCTTTCTTCATAAGACCTTCCCTCCATACCAAGCAACATCCTAGTAAATAGGTGAAAATGAGGACTGCAAATGCTGGAGATTAGAATTGAGAGTGTGAAGCTGGAAAAGCACAGCAGGTCAGGCAGCGTCTGAGGAGCTGGAGAATTGACGTTTCAGGCAAAAGTCCTTCATTAGGGGCATCTTAGTAAATCTCCTCTGAACCTTTCCAAAGCTTCCACATCCTTCCTATAATGCGGTGACCAGAACTGTGAAGAAAGTATATATTGCATGGAGTAGAATACATTCTGGTCTAAAAAATTGCCCTGTGTCTGAGCATCAGCATACTTTTTTCCCCTTTGGCAAAATTTCATTTTTCATTTCACATTTTTGTGAAATTAGGAAACTGGGTGTGTAATTCAGTCTTGTGCAAATAGAGACGGCACAGAAATCAGCAATTAGTTTGCAATAGGCAATGACTAACAGATAAAAGCAATGACTGCAGATGCTGGAAACCAGATTCTGGATTAGAGGTGCTGGAAGAGCACAGCAATTCAGGCAGCATCCGAGGAGCTGGAGAATCGACATTTCGGGCAAAAGCCCTTGGGGAAAAAAGTATGCTGATGCTTAGACACAGGGCAATTTTTTAGACCAGAATGTATTCTACTCCATGCAATATATACTTTCTTCACAGTTCTGGTCACCGCATTATAGGAAGGATGTGGAAGCTTTGGAAAGTTTCAGAGAAGATTTACTAAGATGCTCCTGATGAAGGACTTTTGCCTGAAATGTCAATTCTCCAGCTCCTTGGATGCTGCCTGAACTGCTGTGCTCTTCCAGCACCACTAATCCAGAATGACTAACAGATAACAGATCACTTGTCCTTTGTTTTTCATTGGGAACAGATAGTCTCTATGCTTGCTTGTAGTGTGATCCATACAGACCATTAGGAATTGTCCTCATACAAGAATCTAATGTGTGAGTAAAACATATATCAATTCAAGTGCATCAAAACTGCGGAGAAAGAATGTCTTTTCATTGCATTTTCATGGCATTATGCCATCATAAAATGTTTGCAAATCAATGATTTACTTTAAAAGCAGTCTGTGTTGAAATGCAAGGTAACTAAAACCGCTCCAAATTTTCTCAAAACAACACCTCACAAGGAACAATTAAGTTAAGTGAGCAGATAATCTGTTTTAGTTTGTTGATTTAAAGGATAAATATTAGCAAGGCAACTTAGCTGTTCTTCAAATTGCAACTTAGAATTTCTTTTTTTGATAGCCATCTGTTAGTTGAGATTGCACATGTTTTTTTTATGGGGAGGGAATAGGATGTGGTTGGGTGGTGGTGAAAAAAATGACAGCAGAAGTAATTGCATTGGATTGGCTATCCAATGAGTTCCCATCTCTGACTATTTTTTTCAAACCAAAGCATTCAAATTGGTGACTGCAATATACCCATAAATAGCTGGAATTCAGTTTAAGGCCAATTTAGAGGCAATTTAACCTCCAGCCCCCTAACGTGACCATCTGGAGACAAATGCTTGCAATCGTTTGCTCATCACCCACAGAGAGACCGAGAGAGAAAGAAAGGGCATGAGGAACTGGCTGCCAGACCCATCAGTAGTGTAGTACCTCTGCCTGTGCTTCTTCTCCTTTCACCTTAGCAGTATGTATCATTTACACTGGGTCTCCCAGACACTCTGCTTTGGCCCTGCCCCTGTTCTCAGACCATTCCAGTTTCCCAAGCACTTGTCGAAGCGACTTCTTTATTTGTATCTTCTAGGGGAGATCATTTCCAATATTGTGTTGTATTCAAGTTCTGTTTGTGAATTGAAAAGGAAAGTTCAGCCCAATTGTCTCTGTTTAACACTTCACCAAAAGGCGTAATCTCAACCCTCACCAAAAGGCGTAATCTCCAATAGTGCAACATTTCCTCAGCATTGCTCTGAAATGTGAGTCTGGATTATTAGCTTGGATTTCAAGAGTAGGACTTCAAACTACTGCTTTGAGGTGGGCAAGTCACCCCTGAGCCAACACATACCTTTTGAACCTGAAGTAGTGCTTTGAAAACTCGGGTATAGTTTTCTAATTAAATTCAATACTCTATCAATCACAAATGCCAACCTTCCATCTAAAGAATTCTTCCACCAGGCCCGCTGTCTAGGAAAGGCTGTCAGCATTCTCAAAGATCTATCCCACCCTGGCAATGCTTTTCTTCAACCTCTACCAACGGGAGAAGGTACAGAAGCCTGAACACACACATACACACACCAGCTGGTTTTGTAACAGTTTCTACCCACTGTTGTTAGAATACTGAATGGACTCACAAACTCTTAACATTCACCTGTACCTGTGTTTTCGTTTTTGCTGCTGTTTACCTATTATTTACTGTCTATGCTACTTAACTCTGTGATCTGCCTGTATTGCTCACAAGACAAAGCTTTTCACTGTGCCTTGGTACACGTGACAATAAATTCAATTCAATTTATATCAATCTGGTCAAATAAGGGAAGATTATGGTTGTTTAGCCACTGCTTAGCATTGTAAAGTTGAGATTGCATTATGAAGTACTTCATTATGAAATTGTTTAGTTCCCTAGTTTGACAAGAGATTAAAGTGTTAATGTCTTTATTAAAATATGCATAGAGAAATTACAATTGTGCCGTGAAGGTATGTTTTACTAATAGCTCACAGCAAAATTTCAACATAATGTTGACAAAAAAATGGTAGTCAGGAAACTACTAGCACATAAAAATAAGCCATTAATATTCATATTTAAACAATTTGTTCTACACAGATTAATTCTGATAAACTCTGCACATTGTCGGTATTCATGTAGCCAGTGGTGAGAGCGCAAAGAAATTCCCACCTACACAGTGGATTCAGAAAGCCAAATGGCCATATCCAGAACCATTTGTTCAAAATTTCCCCAGTGTTGTTCCGCTGCATTTATGGTAGTAAACCTTTTGCTAATATACCAAGACTTGCGTCATTAAGGATTGTTGCACTTGGTTGCTATGAATCATGATACTGATCAAAGTGGCCTACAATTATTAACCTGTTTTCATGGACCATTAATAATCTGCTTTCAACTATTACTATAAAAGCTTAAAAATCATTCTTTAAATGTATTAACTGGAGTGAGGAACAAAATAACCAACATAGAAAATCAACATGAAAAATAACCAGCATAGAAAATCAACATGGGTGACTTTTACACCAGTTCAATAGTATAGTTGTTGCAAATGCTTTGGGAATTAACCTCCAAGCATTATTGTACTTCAATGACATCGATCAATTGTCTGAAAGGAACATTCAATAACTCTAATTCAAAAACTGAAATTCAAAAATCAATCTGCCTGGTTTAGATTTAAATAACTTATAGTTAACTTCCAAATTTTAGAGAATGCATCTCATTGATTCATTCTCTATGGCACACATCTATCAATCAAAGTAAAAAATTGCACAGCACCAGCTTATAGACCAACAGGTTTATTTGGAAGCAGTGCTTTTGGAGCACTGCTCCTTCTGAAAGCTAGTGCTGCCAAAAAACCTGTTGGACGACAACCTGGCGTTGTGTGATTTTTAACTTTGTCTACCCGAATCCAACACCGGCACCTCTAAGTCAGCTATCAATGAGTCTACTTGACAACCAATAAGCACTCTCTTCTCATACAGTACGAAATGTTATTTTCCCCAATAACTTTGATATCTCTTGTGCCACTTCAAAAGCATACACTTTAACCCTTAGTAAGTATAATTTAGTAAGCTAACTTGGGATGGCACAGTGGTTCAGTGGTTAGTACTGCTGCCTCACAGCACTAGGGTTCCAGGTTCAATTCCAGCCTCAGGCAAGAGTCTGTGTATTCTCCCTGTGTCTTTGTGGGTTTCCTCCCACAGTCTAAAGATGTGCAGGTTATGTGAATTGGCCATGCTAAATTGACCATACTGTTAGGTGCATTAGTGAGAGGGAAATGGGTCTGGGTGGGTTACTCTTCAGAGGGTTGGTGTGGACTTGTTGGGCCGAAGGACCTGTTTCCACACTGTAGGGCAACTAATAACACTATCGGCTAAGTGCATTTTTGTACACAATCGGGCATTTGGTCAGCTTCTGATTTAGATCTAACTTGGAAGTTAATCTATATGTCAGAACTTGGTGACCAATTCTGTGTTCCATTTGATTTATCTCTGCAAAGAAGTCTTCTTGCCAATACTGGGATGATGCCATATCTGAATGTGATCATAATCTTTTGAGAAAACAACATATCTCATTTCTCAGCTGCTGTACTTTGCTAATGCCTTGGATAGTTTAGACATTACCTTGAAGGTAAAATGGAAGATTTCTGTGCTTCACAGCTTAAATGTAGGATTGTCACCTCTTTTTATAACTTCTCTGTATGAATTCCATTGCTTGCAGCTTTAATAAACAGTTCTTCCATTAATCATAGTTTTACTGAATAGTTCTTGTGCCTCATGGTTTAAGTGAATGATTCTTACCTTTTCATGGCAGCTTTAATAAAGGATCACTCATTTTCCAAAGCCTGAATTGTCTCCCAAATTTTCTGTTCCAGTTATGGCAGGTCTGCTTAAGCTTTTAATCTGCCTAACATTGCATAAAATCTAAAGAACCAGGCAATTTTCTGGGGACTTTGGTTCAAATCCAACCAAACGGTGAAAGTTGAATTTTTAAAATCTAACAATCACCACGAAACCATTGTTGCAGCATTTACAGAATGGTCATTGGACCTGAAGCATTGACTCATTCTCACTTGACTATGCTGAATATCTGCTGCAATTTCTGTTTTTGGTTTCATGAGACATTTTTGTAGAAGGTCATCTGGTTCACTAAAGTCCATTAAAAAAGAATTTCTGCCATCTAGTCTAGTCCCACAGCGGTGTGATTGACTCCTAACTGCCCTCTGAAATGGCCTAGCAAGCCACTCAGTGGTATAAACTGCTTAAAACATTTCAAAAAGGAATTAAAGCAGATGCAACAGCCAACAATGAGGAAGACACCAGAAATGACTTTGACAATACAGTTCTGTTGACCCACCAAAGCCTCTTTATTAACTTCTGGGGGCTTGAGCCAAAGTTGGGAGAGCTGTCTTTCAGGAGAAAGTGAGGACTGCAGATGCTGGAGATCAGAGCTGAAAATGTGTTGCTGGGAAAGCGCAGCAGGTCAGGCAGCATCCAAGGAGCAGGAGAGTCGACGTGTTTCGAGCATGAGCCCTTCTTCACCTGGATATGCCCTGTCCCACTGGTGAGTGACACTGGGAGTATACAGTCAGAAGGAAGTTATCCTAGGAGTCCTCAACATCAAGTCCAAACCCCTTTTAAGGTCCTTCACAAGTGGGAGTGGTGGTGGTGGTGGGGGGGGGGGGGTGGTTTTGCGGGGGTCAGGTGCGTCCTGTTGTTTATAGCGTACCATTGTCCCATGACTGATGAATTCATAGTCCTCCATGCATGAAGCACTGAGGATGACAATGGCATAGAATGGACTCTGGGTGGGGATTTCAATGTCCACTACAAAGAGTGGCTTGGCACCACTACAACTGACTGAGCTGGTCAAGTTGTAAGGGACATTGCTGCTTGACTGGATGTATCACAAACAGTGAGGGAATCCGAGGGAAAAATATACTTGGCCTCAGCTTTAGTGATTTGCCTGCCACACTGAATCTATCCATGACAGCATCAGTACGAGTGACCACTGCACAGGCTTCATGGAGATGAAGTTCTCCTCCACTTTGAGAATGTTTTCCATGTTGTGTAGCACACCACCATGCTAAACAGGATAAATTTCAAACAGCTTGAACAACTCCAGACTGGGCTTCCATGGGGAGCCATGGGCCATCAATAGCAGTAGAATTGTACTTAAATACAATCTGAAATCTTATGGTCCAGCATATCTACCACACTATTAATACCAACAAACCAAAGAATCCACACAGTAGGGAAACAGGACCTTTGATGCAACAAGTTCACAGTGACCCTCGGAAAAGTAACCCACCCAGACCTATTCCCCTACCCTCTATTTACCCTTAACTAATGTACCTAACCAAACATCTCTCAATACTATGGGCAATTTAGCACATTTTTGGATAGTGGGAGGAAACCCATGCAGACGTGGGGAAAATGTGCAAACTCCACACAGATAATCAAACGCAGGTCCTTGGTGCTGTGAGGCAGCAGTGCTAGCCACTGAGCCACCGTGCTGTTCCATACTTCAATGGAAAATGTAGGAGGGTATGTCCCATCAGGCAAACCTAAATGTGAGGTAGGGTGAAGCTATAAAATAAACTACTGTGTGCCAAGCAGTAAGTCCCGAGTGGTAGAGAGAGAGCAAAGCAATTCCACAATCAATCTGATCTGGTGTGCTGCCACTGGTAAGGAATGTGAAGGATGGTGAGACCACTTCAATGGCCAATTAATTATGGTCTCTTCCTACCATTGTTGGCACTGTATCTCTGGCACTTGGGCCTTCTGCTGTGTGGTGATAGCCCCTCTGTGACCTGTGGCAATGCCAACCTGCCAACCCTCCATATTAACAATGACTTCCTGCCCATAACCACCAATATCAACCAGCCCCACATCCAGCCTTTGTTGGGTCCTGCCTGACTGCCCCTTGTCTGGTGGTGAGACTGACATGCATCAATGTGTGTCTATCTGCTGGGTCCAGGCCAAATTCTTGTGGCACCATTGGGATTGCACTTGCCCAGCAGCATTTGGAGGTGGCCTCTCATCCCATTTTTAAAAGGACAAGAGGCTTGACGCAACTCCTTCGCCACAAGTTGGGGAGGTCACATTGGCACAAAGGTCATTGGAGAGGCTGGAACAGTGTTGTCCGGCTGCCCTGAGAAAATGCAGCCCTTTGACTGATATTTACAGCCAGACAACATTGTCCATTGCTCACAAAACTCGATTGTTCCTCAACTCTAACAATATCATCAAGTTCTTCATTTAATATCCTATGTGCCATTCAATTTCCCAGAATGTCATTGAACTGTTGTCTAACTGAAGCCTGGCACAGCTTTCATGGCAGCTTAAAGTGGATGAGTATTGATTTATTATAAAGGAGAGAATAGGAATGTTCCCTTGTTTCAGTGAGCATTGTGGCCTTTCAGATTCCAGTTGGTCATTAGAAGCTGAACAATGTTCTGGTAAACATAGTGTTGGTGCAGTCAATGTTGTTACCTTGAATGCAGGAACCAATTATGCTCAAAATCCTAGAAGCAGTCTTGAGGCAATGCCTAAGTTTCTGTTTTTGGGCTCAACTATACAATATTTGATTTTGTTTTTGCATTCATTCAGTGTTGGCACCGCTGGCTAGGCCAGCATTTATTACCCAACTCTAATTGCTCAGAGGGTAGTTAGGAGTCAACCACATTGCTATAGGCAACAGATAGGCCAGACCAGGTGAGGATGGCAGGTTCCTTCCCTAAAGGACATTACTGAATCAGATGGGCAAGAGATCCATCAACAGAGCCAAGATGATTCCCAGTGTAAAAGACTAGTCACAACCATTAAAGGTACTGGGGTGTAGAGTTCACAAGGAGGTCAACTGGAGTCCGTGACATGAAGGTAGTGGGAGTAGCAATTTTTAGCTTGTGGGAAGTGGGATTTAAATAGGTTTAATACTCTATAAATAGAAGAAAGACAGACTAAAATCAACCCAGTGCATCACAGTCTACATGTTGATTAAAAATAACTGGAAAGGATTTGAACTTGTGATTAATAAGACAAATTTTGGATCTGAAGCCATACAGTATACAAAGTTGTTCCTCACCCACATTTTGTCTGCAATTGGAAAAAATCATAGAGACAATTGGAAAATTACTCCTGAGATTTATCCCTCGTGACTACACTCTGAAAACAGCAATTAAACATGAAGCAATCGCATCATGTTGTGTAACTTCGGGCACAGATCATCGCTAAAAAGCCAATAAAAACACTGCCTACTGAGACCACAAGCAAAGGTCTAACAGGTAAGGTGCAAACACATGCTTAAATAAAAGAATTCACAGGAAAGTTTCTATACAGGTCTTTCCAATGGGAGGTGTAATGGACACATGGACTATTAATTCTGATCAATCTCCTGTGGTCTTGCATGAGAATATGGCAGGCACTGTCTTTTGGTGAATATTTGACAGGATTGATGGTGCTAGGAGTCTGAGCTATTTTAATGATAGGCTTTCATTTGGGTGGGTTTGGAAAACTATTGAAACTGATGCAGCATTCACCAATAGCTTGCTGATGAATGCTTGTGTGGAAAATATCCTCCCACTCTTCCTTAAATCTTTCCTGGAACACACCTTTTTATCCTCATCACATCTGTGATGTAGTAAATTTCATGTAAATTGTGATGCTGTAATTGGTCACATGACTTCAACATCAATAAAGTCCCCATTGTCCTACCACACCGTAGAGCTGCTCTCTTATCAGAGAGAGGTGATTGGTGGTGGTTTAACCTGAGGATCACCAATGCCTCAGGTGAGGGGAAGAGGTTTAGAAGGAAAATTGAACCCATGCTGTCGGCATCATTCTGTGTAACAAATCAGCCAACTGAGCTAACCAACCCCATACAGCATCAATAAGAGAAGACAGCAGCCTGGAGTGAAAATGTGAGCATCTGAGAACCTATCGTGAAGAAATATAAATGAGTAGTGCAACTGTATATGGGTGTTTAAGCTTTATTTACTGATAAGGAGCAAGGAGCTTCAAGATAAAGCAATATTTTCTGTCACCTCATCCTCCCTTTATCTCCTTTTTTCCCTAACACTACTTCTTTCCCAACATTACCAAACCCATCTTTCAACCACCAACTTACTTCCTATATTTTGCCCTTCTCAGCTCAACTAACAATCAACTCCTCAATCATTCTTTTCAAGCCCTCCATCCCCCAACTCAAAGTATCAGCTGTCTCTCTCTCTCACACACACAAAGGATATCTCCCCATTAATCCTTTTCTCTCCCTTTAGCTTCTCTTAACCTGATTCCTCCAAAGAATCTTGACCAAGCAGTGGAGGTTCAAGCTGACAGTGGAAATAACAGACAAAGTGAGATTCAATATTAGTATGTACGCTCATGTGGAATCAAAAAGATAGTAAGTTAAGCAGAATTTATTCAAGACTTTGCTGAGGCTATGATTACAATACTGGTTGCAAATATACCAGTTTATTGACCGTACAATACTTGCAGTTTTGTGCAGCTACCAATGATCAATTTTAATCCAGAACCTTTCACTAGAGGTCAGAGGCAATAATATTTTTTCTAACAAAGTATGAAAGGATAATAATAAAGCTATTCTGAGGTCTGTACCTCCTAAATGAAATGAATGGCCTCTTATTGTGGTGTGACCTCAATTCTATGAAATGAATAATATTTGTTCACAAATCAAAGCTGTTTTCCTGACTGCAGATTTTTTATTTAAAAATAAGAGTATATTAAACAAAATTGCAGTGAAGTCTGCTTAAGGCAAAAGAGACCAATCATAGTTTCCATGCAATCCACTTCAGTTCACCTACTTGAACCCTCTAGGTCAGTTTAATGTATTTGTGCCCTCAGTGTGGAATTATTTGTGTGCATTTGAAGTACATTATTGTAAGCCCTATGGGGCATGCATTTTCCACCCATAAAAATTCATGAATGTAAATTTGTGCAAGATATACTGAACACAATGTCATATCAGGAGTGCAAATTTGCAAAGCCTTTAATGTTGTATGAATTATCCAGCATATTTTCATAGCTGTCAATTTACTAAAGCTATCAGATCTGGCTATTTAGAAATATTATTGATGAAGTACTTATTTCTTCTTATACTTTCTTGATGCTATCAGAATCCTTCTGATGCCTTTTAATGTACACAGCATACTCTCTGTCAAGGATCTGATATCTGACATGGTTTGTTTTAGTTCCTGGTTGAACGATCAATTTAATCTTTTTTTTTAATGTTGGTCACATACGTTCCACATATATTCTTTGGTATTTCAATCAAACATGCCAGTAAGTTTATTTACGCATCTGATTTGGAGCAAACAATATTAAAGATGTATGTTTCAAAGTCTCCTTGATCTGTCTCATGTGGCACTATGGTGATTTTATAATGACAAATTTCATTATTTTCAGTTATGTTCTCATTGTTTCTGATATATCTGCATCAAGCCAATGTACTTATCCCAGCATACTGCCATGGTGAGATTTGAACAACTGGTGAGCTCAAATCCCACCATGGCAGTTTAAGAATTTTACTTAAGCTAGGGACCTTCCTTTGTTTCAAACACCTCTACTTTATACTTAAAACTCTCTACCTACCTTTTATTTAAGCTAATATTATACTCTTAAAAACTGTTTTAAAAACAAAAGACTCTGCAGATATTTCTTAGTCATTGGCTGTTTCCATTAAGACCATATCATGTTTTGAACTCCGCAGACTGTGTGTGTGTGTGTGTTGATTCTCATGATGATTCAAGCTGCTGTGGGAGAAGTGTGAAGTATTCTATTTAGCAGAGGTTGCACATGTGATGTGTACACAAATAGAATCCAAAAAAACCACCTGACGATTTTTATAATGTTTCCCACCTCCATCAGCCAATGACTTGTGACTCCTCGCAATACTTGGAGAAAACACTGATATCAAGAAACAGTTGGAGGTACAGGATACTCAAGGCTGTGGGGCCCTAACAACATTCCAACAATAGAACTGAAGACTTGTGCTTCAGAACTTGCCACTCCCTCAGCCAAGCTGTTCCAGTGCAGTTACAAACTGACATGTGCACTCCGATGTGGAAAAGTGCCCAACTGCCCTGACCATAAAAAACAGGACAATCCCAACCCGGCCAATTACCGCCCCAACTATCTCCCCTTGATCATCAGTAAAGAGATGGAAGGTGTCATCAACAGTACTTTCAAGCAACATCTGTTCAGCACTAGCCTGCTCAGTGACGCCCTGTTTGGGGTCCACCAGGGCCACTCAGCTCTCGACCTCATTACAGTCTTGGATTAAGCATGGACAAAAGAGTTGAATTGGAAGTGATTACACCATATGTCATGGTAGGATTCAAACCTGGGTCCTCACAATATTACCTGAGTCTCTGGATTAAAAATACCACTAGACTATCGCCCTGCTGTGTAATCCAGTTGAAACCTAGAAGATCTTGTTGACTGGAAAAATTGTATATCTGGAGGATATGTCCACTGTACGGGAGACTAAATCTTGAGGACATAGTTTTACAATAAATTATTTCCCTTTTTAAGATGGGTGAGTAGAATTTTTTTGTTGTTTTTAGCTTGAACAATTCTCTTCCCCAGAGCATAGTGGCAACAGTGCCTTTAATTCCCTTACAAGGCTGAGTTACATTTCTGGTAGACAAGGGAGTTTGGTGGGGAGAGAGCAGACAGAAAAGTGAAGTTGGGACCATAGATCAGCTGTGATCTTTTATTAAATGGCAGAAGAATCTCAAAGGACCAGATGGCTTATGTCTGCTTCTACATTCTGTTTTGAGCAATAACAATGTTAATGTAATGCTAACCTTGCTGACCCCACATTGCAACTTTGTTTTAACTATTCTTGTTGCAGATGGTACCATGCTCTGAGATTGATCTTTGCTGACCAGATGTGTCCTTTGTAATTCCTTGTGGTCTCTGTGGGTTTATGTGTTTTCTCAGGACCTTGCTTTAGGGGCTGAGAACAAAGGTTCATGACATTGCCACACTAGTCTGTTTCTATATGGAGTTACATACATGGATGTAAGAGTTTTAAAAATATTTTTAGAACTACTTCTCACAAACTCAAAATAATGCTCGATATAGTTGAACAAAAGATGCACTTGGATAGTCAACATATTAACTGAGGGGAATTGCACATTGATAAGATAAAAGAAAGATGCTGGAGATCTGGAACTAAAATAAACTTAGCAGATCTGACAGTATTGGGGAAGAGCAAGATGGAGTTGATATATTGAATTCAATGTCACTTACATTGGTAAGAGGCATATTTTCCTAATGTTGAAAATTATTGAAGCAATTGGTGAATTCTTCTCCTTCTGCTTCTATATGAATCAGCAAAAGTATAGATAATCCTGGAGACACAGTCAAAATAACTTATTTTGTGCCAAAGTCTACCCTATCAGTTACATCCTCAAATGTAATAAATTTGTCAATGATTTATCTTAAGTAATACTATGCTAGTAAGGAACTTGGAAGGAATGCCGGCTGGAGTAATGCCACTGATTCTGTTCTGAATGACGAAGCTTCAATGTCCAATGGAACAAAGTGTGTATTACTATCTGAGTCCACAGCCATCAACTTCCTGATGGTTATGATCAGCTAGGAACTAAACTGGGAAGCCATATAAATACTGTAGCTGCACCGCAGGTCCATAGAGGATGAGAATTGTGTAGTAAGTGACTCAATGCCTGATTCCCCAAAGCTCACCAAAATATATAGTGGGAATGTGATGGAATACTCCCCCTTGTCTAGATGAGCATTGCTCCAAAACCACAAGTGTGATGCCATTCCAGCAAAAGAACCCAGTTTGATTGGCACTCCATCCATCACCTTAAACATTCACTCTCTCCTTCACCAAAATGCAGTGACACCAATATATACCACATACAAGATGTACCACTGTAATTTTATCAAGGCTTCTTTCACAGCAATATATGGTGACCCCCTACCACTTAGAAGAGCAACAGAATTTCACCACCTGTGAGTTCCCTTCTAAGCCATGAATTATCTCGAGTTAAATATATACCTATAACCTCCACAGTCCAAAAACTATTTGCTCAAAATACTAATTTGTCCAGAAATTTCTTAAGCAAGGTACAACATCATTTTTGTGCTTCAGGGAACAGAACATATAGTACTTGGATAACTAACATTATGTTAATTACTGCTTTATTGTATGTTATCACTGCTTGATGCTGCAGGTAATCTGTTTTCTGCTTCACAAACTTTTGGTTAGGCACTCTAACATCTTTCCTTCTGCAATCCATATATTTGTAAAATTACAATGACTAATCCCCAAAATTTCAGACTGGAAAAAGTTGTAGAGGTGGCAGTGGAAGGTGAACCCACTGCAGGAATAATCAGGGGATGCAAATTTGCAGAAACTTTACATGTGGGAGAGACAGCAACTGAAAGGTGGAATCACGAGCTGTTTCTCTCCCATCCGAGCCTCACAGTGAAAAACAGCGGTGATTGGAGGGGCAGCAAGCAGTTGGGAAGCTAAGTGGCAGTGGTGAGTAGATCATAGGGGTGTGGCAGTGGGTGCTGGAGGGATAGAGAGAGGCTTTGGCTGGGCAGAGGCTGCTGTTGTCTTGGGCTAGGGTGAGTGGATGATGAAATTGTCCATCACAGCTGAGGTGGGGGTGTTAGGGGCAGCTGGTTCCAGGGCTGGTGGGGCTGCTGGCCCTGGGGCTGCCCATTAGGGGGCAATTGTCTGGTTCAGAGGGATTCTACTGGTGAATTTTATGGGGGCTGGAGACTGTAATGGTGGGACAGGGAGCCTCCAAGGTGGTTTGGAGGGAAGCTACAGAAGTGGTTGGGTTGCAGGGGGGAGGGGTAGAAGGAGGCTGCAAATACCTTACCAACAAGGGATTACTGCCTTCCTGTAACCAAGGCTAACTATGAACCAAGAAAACCTGATTTCACTGGGGTAATAAATTCCTTAAAAATGCATGCAAGAATCTCCAGCTCTCTTGCCTATGTTCAGGAACTATAATTTGGAGGGAAGAATGCAGCAATACTTTAGAGGAGAAAACACTGTCAATTATTAAATTTTAAATTTGAAACTAGGAACTGAGATGGAGTAAAAAGTGTAGTCACAGCAGAAATAATGTCCTGCAGCTTTATGCAGAAGTGACGCAACGCATTAGGTGTGATGTCATCAGTCCCCAAAAGGGATGTTCAGGTGATTTTTTTTTTCTCTCAGTTATTTTGTTAACTGTGCACTTATCCCTGTTGCACTAATTTAATTTGTTGATGAGAAAATTAGTGCTTTTCTTAGATGTTCTGGCTTTATTTTCAATGGAGGATTCATAATTATTCAAGATGAATTTTTCCATTTCTGCTTCTGTCATATGTCGAGATGAATAAAAGCATGCTGTGACGAATTACTGAGAATAAAAAAGGAATGCCCCAATACCAAAAAGATGTCCTTGAAAATCATACAATCGCCCTTGAAACTCAAGATGATCCATCTTAAAATTATTTTTGCCTCCAGTGCATCAGCATTTGTCCTATGTCACCAAAGTCAAAATTGTGGAACTGTAAACCTTACAGCACTGTGTAGGTCCACTTAAACCACCTTCTCCAAAGCATTGCATGGCCAACCTCATGATGGCTTTGTTGTGAATGCTTGGTTCAGCTCCAAAACTAATGAAGTGACTACTTAGGAGCTGCTTGTTTACTCAGCTGCAAAGGAACCATCTAGCTCTGTTTGACAGTTTTGAGCTAGCAATAACTTGTCTCTCTTTCAAGCTGTTTCCTTCATGTCATTGTGTCCACTTGGACACAAATTAAGAGGAATTAATTGGATTTAAAAAATTTTTCAGTGGGACATCCTCTGGCGGTGTTTGTTTTTTTTTCTACAATATCAAAGGGACTTTCTTTCAAGGGAATGTTAACTCCTTTCTCCTTAACACTTCTTGAGCATTTCAACATTTGTTTCTGTACATAAAAACTGAAAGAACAGCGGCTGCTGTAAATCAGAACAAAAAACAGAAGTTCCTGGAAAAACTCAGCAGGCCTGGCAGCATCTGTGCAGAGAAATCAGAACTAACATTTCAGATCAGGTGACCCTTCCTTAGAATGGGGAGAGTTACTGGACCCGTTATGTAAACGCCGATTTCTCTTCACTGATGCTGCGAGATTTGCTGAGCTTTTCCAGCAACATCTTATTTTGTTTCTGAACCTGGTGGGAGAATGCAAGGGATGCACACAAGAGGAAGTGAAGGACACATAGGAGATATGAGGAAGATGTAGGTGCATGGGGAAATAAAATGAGATGCAAAGATTATGGAGCTGGCAGAAGATGAGAGTTACTGTTCTGGAAGAGCATGAATGGAACTGGGGCAGTGCCCAAATAAACAGACTGGGACTTTTTACTTCACTGGCTACACTATCAGCTTACCTGCATTGCAGGCTTGGGAGGTATCAGGCCCCCTCTCAAGCTTGCAGCAACTCCCAGAGAACAAAATACCAGGTGAGTGAGTTCAATTTTAGAAATCCGGAATGGGACATCAAGGAGCAGCCTGCCCATAGTTTTGGAGCGGTGGACAAAGCATTTCAGAATTTATCCTGAATTTCGGAACTATGAACTTCTATCTAGATTTGTTGGGTGCCAGGAACGCCTAAATGGATAAAGTCTTTCGCAGCACCATGAAAAATTATATCATGAAATATTATCACTTATGGACCATAAAATGTAAATTTTGGTACCACAGAAACCTACCCATTCCTTTTAATGAAATCAGAAAGACGTTGACCTTGTCATCAACTCTGTTTCTACTTCAAAGTTAGGAATGCAAACTAGGGAACAAATATGTCTTTGGAGTCCTGTGGTCTATTTACAGAAACATATTTTCCTAAAGTTTTCATTTATTAGAGCATGGTAAATCCTTTGGGTCAAAAATCCCACAGCGCCAATGCACCACTCGAGACACATTAGAGAAGAACCTCTTCTTCCCACGATTTCCAAAGTTTGGGTTATTTAAACAATTGCATTGGAAGGCCGGGCCTGTAGGGGAGGTCCACCCTGCTGAGACAACTGTACCTCCAAGTAACTGATCCTTCTACAATTGTTTTCTCTTTGCCTTTCGGATTAGAGGCTTCAATGTAAATCCAAGTGGTGACCAGGTCTGCTTTCAGCAGCTGTTGATCAGAGGATTTTAGGGAAGAATTCACTGCGTAGTCTGTGAGTGACCTCCTGGAGACATCCTGAACATACCGCATTAATAATGGTGTATGACAGAAATGTTTTCCCCGTAAGGTAATTTGAATAGTGTAAAAGGAGCAGAAACTCTCCAATATGAATTTCCTTTGTTTTTGAACTCTGTTGCATGAGGATCATCCCAAAGAGTATCAAACATGTACTTTATGATCAGAATCAATTACATGCACTCAGCAGTAGGTCTTTTTCAAGCCCTAGACGTTTATCCCAAATGATAAACAAAAAGACTAGGACAGTAATAATATTTGTTTTATAGTGTAAAATGGCCTGTTTTGGCCTGTTAGGTCTTACCGCTAAATGCTGATAGGACTTTTAAAAATTGCTGTTTGTAACTACTCTTCAAATTTGTTATCTTTCTTGGTAAACAGCTGTTGACATGCTAACAGTTCTTTTTCTGTTTTCTTCCCCCAAGGTAAAACGCTTGCCCATTGGAATTATGAAGGTAATCTCAGCTGTCTGGATATGCAATCTGATTCGATGTTAATCTTAACAGTTAAATCAAAGATTAATAATGATGGACAGCAGCTGCTTGTTTAACATGAGCTGATGTTGTCTCTTAACTGCACGAGTCAAACAACGAAGCAGCTACACTGAGAAGTTTTCTTTTATTCACTCGTAGGATGTGGGCATCAGTAGCTGCCCAGCATTTATTGCCATTCCCAATTGCCTTTGAGAAGGTGGTGAAGAGCTGACTTCTTGAACTACTGCAGTCCACATGATGTAGATTGACCTACAATACATTTGGGGAGGAAATTCCTGATATTGACCCATTTCCTGAGGGGCCTCTCAATTGGCCTGTAACACCTTGACTGGATGGCCCAAAATCCTGTTCAGATTTTTTCCATCAATGTTATGCTTGCTAATGGTAGGAAATTCCCAATGTAAGCTCTGTCTTGCTAAGCCAGTTCTGGTGTCTGAAACGTTGTTTGTTGTTGTAGACAAGATATCTTCATTTTAAAAAACTTTAGCACCATCAAAACGGGCATGAGTGCATATTTACCACAGGGATGGGAATACATTGGCTCTGTAGCCTTAATGACAACTCATGTAAGGTCAGTTTGCAGAGATGCGAAAGTGAACTGATACTTCAAATAATTCATTTTTGACTTTTTTTTGTCAATGATCACATCAATAGAGGTTTATGTAGACGACAAGGTGACCGTCAAGCTGCTAACTGCCTCCAGTAAGGGGCAGAGACTTTAGGGATCAGGTCTTCTCATCGAGCTCATCTTTCTAACACCAATTTTTGAGTCAGGAATACATGCTATCTTCATCAGAAGAAATGTCCTACCAACCCTTTAAGAATGTTCTGAAATTCAATGAGGTCACCTCATTCTTAAATTCTAGGGAACACATAAAACAATCTCACTTAACCCCAGGATTAGTTTGGGATGAACCACTGTTGCATTCTTACTGGAGGAGATAGATCGGGAGACCAAACTATATGCCAGTTTAAAACAAAATACTGTGAATGCTGGAAATCTGAAAACAAAACCGAATATGCTGAAGAAACTTGGCAAGTCTTGCAGTATCTTTGGAGACATAAACAGTTAATGTTTTGAGTCCAGTGTGATTCTTCAACAAAACTGTATTCAGTATTGCAGGAATAATCTTACCAAGGCTGTATCTAATTGGAGCAACACATCTTATTTTTGGAGAAAGTGAGGACTACAGATGCTGTAGATCAGTGCTGGAAAAACACAGCAGGTCAAGCAGCATCTGAGGAGCAGGAGAGTCGATGTTCCGAGCATAAGTTCTTCATCAGATTCTTGATGAAGAGCGTATACTTGAAAGGTCAACTCTCCTGCTCCTCAGATGCTGCCTGACCGGCTGTGCCTTTCCAGCACCACACTTTTTAGATTTAGATTTAGATTACTGACAGTGTGGAAACAGGCCCTTCGGCCCAACAAGTCCACACCGACCCGCCGAAGCGCAACGCACCCATACCCCTACATATACCCCTTACCTAACACTACGGGCAATTTAGCATGGCCAATTCACCTGACCCGCACATCTTTGGACTGTGGGAGGAAACCGGAGAACCCAGAGGAAACCCATGCAGACACGGGGAGAACGTGCAAACTCCACACAGTCAGTCGCCTGAGGCGGGAATTGAACCCAGGTCCTTGGCGCTGTGAGGCAGCAGTGCTAACCACCGTGCCTCCCGTTGTTGACATCTTTCATTTTCACCATCACATTTAGGGTATTGAAGTACAAAGCAGTATACACTGATTTTATTGATGTTGTTTCACCTTCATGGTAGCTTTTGTTGACTTGAAGTTGGACATTCAGGCCCTTTGAATATTAACACTTCCTAATCCCTTGTTTTCTGTCAGGCAAGTCAGAAAATTTCCCAAGTTGAGCTATTTGCCTCTGGACGAATTCCAGCATTTCATTTGCAGAGCTTTAATAAAAAAAATGATTGGCAGTGATTAATAATAGGTAAAAACAATGACTGCAGATGCTGGAAACCAGATTCGGGATTAGTCGTGGTGGAAGAGCACAGCAGTTCAGGCAGCATCCAAGGAGCAGTGAAATCAATGTTTCGGGCAAAAGCCCTTCATCAGGAATAAAGGCAGAGAGCCTGAAGCGTGGAGAGATAAGCTAGAGGAGGGTGGGGGTGGGGAGAAAGTAGCATCGAGTACAATGGGTGAGTGGGGGAGGGGATGAAGGTGATAGGTCAGGGAGAAGGGTGGATTGGATAGGTGGAAAAGAAGATAGGCAGATAGGACAAGTCATGGGGACAGTGCTGAGCTGGAAGCTTGGAACTAGGGTGAGGTGGGGGAAGAGGAAATGAGGAAACTGTTGAAGTCCACACTGATGTCCTGGGGTTGAAGTGTTCCGAGGCGGAAGATGAGGCGTTCTTTCTCCAGGTGTCTGGTGGTGAGGGAGCGGTGGTAAAGGAGGCCCAGGACCTCCATGTCCTCGGCAGAGTGGAGGGGGAGTTGAAATGTTGGGCCACGGGGCGGTGTGGTTGATTGGTGCAGGTGTCCCGGAGATGTTCCCTAAAGCACTCTGCTAGGAGGCGTTCAGTCTCCCCAATGTAGAGGAGGCCGCATCGGGAGCAACGGATACAATAAATGATAAAAGTGGATGTGCAGGTAAAACTTTGATGGATGTGGAAGGTTCTTTTAGGCCTTGGATGGAGGTGAGGGAGGAGGTGTGAGCACAGGTTTTACAGTTTCTGCGGTGGCAGGGGGAAGTGCCAGGATGAGGGGGTGGATTGTAGGGGGGCGTGGACCTGACCAGGTAGTCAGAGGGAATGGTCTTTGCGGAAGGCGGAAAGGGGTGGGGAGGGAAATATATCCTTGGTGGTGGAGTCTTTTTGAAGGTGGCGGAAATGTCGGCGGATGATTTGGTTTATGCAAAGATTGGTAGGGTGGAAGGTGAGCACCAGGGGCATTCTGTCCTTGTTATGGTTGGAGGGGTGGGGTCTGAGGGAGGAGATACGGGATGTAGACGAGATGCGTTGGAGGGCATCTTTAACCATGTGGGAAGGGAAATTGTGGTCTCTAAAGAAGGAGACCATCTGGTGTATTCTGTGGTGGAACTGGTCCTCCTGGGACAGATACAGCGGAGGCAGAGGAATTGGGAATATGGGATGGCATCTTTGCAAGATGTAGGGTGGGAAGAGGTGTATTCCAGGTGGCTGTGGGAGTCAGTAGGTTTGTAAAAAAAATGTCAGTGTCAAGCGTCATTAATGGAGATGGAGAAGTCCAGGAAGGGGAGGGAGGTGTCAGAGATGGTCCAGGTAAATTTAAGGTTAGGGTGGAATGTGTTGGTGAAGTTGATGAATTGCTCAACCTCCTCGCGGGAGCACGAGGTGGCGCCAATGCAGTCATCAATGTAGCGGAGGAAGAGGTGGGGAGTGGTGCTGGTGTAATTACGGAAGATCGACTATTCTACATAGCCAACAAAGAGACAGGCATAGCTGGGGCCCATACGTGTGCCAATGGTTACCCATTTGATCTGGAGGAAGTGGGAGGAATCGAAGGAGAAATTGTTAAGGGTGAGGACCAGTTCGGCCAAACAAATGAGTGTCGGTGGAAGGGTACTGTTTTGGATGTCGTGAGAGGAACAAACGGAGGGCTTGGAGGCCCTGGTCATGGCGGATGGAGGTGTAGAGGGATTGGATATCCATGGTGAAGAGGAGGCATTGGCGGCCAGGGAAACGGAAATCTTGGAGGAGGTGGAGGGCATGGGTGGTGTCTCGAACCTATGTCAGGGGTTCCTGGACTAGGGGGGGATAGGACAGTGTCGAGGTAGGTAGAGATGAGTTCAGTGAGGCAGGAGCATGCTGAGACAATGGGTTGGCCAGGGTGGTCAGGCTTGAACCGGGGGTAGAACCGGGCAGTGTGGGGTTCCCAGACTGAGGTTGGAAGCTGTGGGTGAGAGATCTCCTGAGGTGATGAGGCTCTGTATGGTCTGGGAGATGATGATTTGGTGATGGGAGGTGGGGTCATGGTCGAGGGGTGGTAGGAAGAGGTGTCCTCGAGTTGGCGTTTGGCCTCCTTCACCGCCGCACCCTCGCCACAAGATGCCTGGAGGAAGAACGCCTCATCTTCTGCCTCGGAACAATTCAACCCCAGAGCATCAATGTGGACTTCAACAGTTTCCTCATTTCCCCTTCCTCCACCTCACCCTAGTTCCAAACTTCCAGCTCAGCACTGTCCCCATGACTGACTTGTCCGGACTTGTCCTACCTGCCTATCTCCTTTTCCACCTATCCACTCCACCCTCTCCTCCCTGACCTATCACCTTCATCCCCTCCCCCACTCACCCATTGTCCTCTATGCTACTTTCTCGCCACTCCCACTCTCCTCTCATTTATCTCTCCATGCTTCAGGCTCTCTGCCTTTATTCCTGATGAAGGGCTTTTGCCCGAAACGTCGATTTTACAGCTCGTTGGATGCTGCCTGAACTGCTGTGCTCTTCCAGCACCACTGATCCAGAAAGTGATTAATAATAATTGATACATTGTGAAAAGAAACTCTTGACAGCAGACCTAAATATAATCAAATATACATTGACATTAAATGTTTTTAAATAGGCATATTGTGTCACTTCTATCAAGCTCAAGCTATCTGTACAAAGTTAAAAATCACACAGCACCAGGTTATAGTCCAACAGGTTTAATTGGAAACACACTAGCTTTCAGAGTGACGCTCCTTTATCAGGTCTATCACCTGATGAAGGAGCGTCGCTCCGAAAGCTAGTGTGCTTCCAATTAAACCTGTTGGACTATCACCTGGTGTTGTGATTTTTAACTTTGTTCACCCCAGTCCAACACCAGCAGCTCCAAATCATAGCTATCTGTAGTGAGTGTAGTACAATCTAATCAGCAAGCACTATAACTCTACATCATTCAACTCATAAAGGTCCCAGAATTGGTCTGTGGTCTGTTCCAACTGTGCTGATCTTAGCTAAAATGTGTTTTAATTGGTCTTCGTGCCTCTAGTTTAAGGAAAGGAACTCTTCCTGTTTTAGATCTGCTGGCCCAATTGGACGGTTGGAGATTTGGATATCAGATGAGGGTTGAAACTTGCTCAGCAGTGATGGTCCCTATGTTTTTGAATAACCTGTTGCATTAAGCAATCACATACCATGAAGCGAATGTACCAGTTTGACATGGAGTCAGAGGGCACCCATGGGAATTGTGACAATGTTTTGGCAAACAATTAGCTAATGTTGGCTAAGATCTTGTATTGCAAAATAACACTGCTCCTGCCTGCAATTTCCCACCCATTAACTTTAAGACAGGGGTTATATAGGGCAAGGCAATATTTTCTTGATGGGCATGAAGGGCATCACGTTAGAATTTTATTTTCATATTCAAGCTGAGTAAACACCTATGGGATGGGAAGGAAGAGGAACAGGATGTTTGTGGTAAAGCTACTAAAATATACAGTAGTAGGAAAAATGCTTGCTTTAAGAATATCAACAGATTGACAAAACTAAGTCAAAGTTGTTAAAGTTGATAATAATAGTACATTATGTTTTCATGTAATTTGGTCTACTGTTTACTGAAGTAAGACTAATTATGGTCTATTTAATGTAATAGCTCTTGGGAGTATGGGTGGTCATGTTGATGTGCCAAATGTTAATATATTTCTTAATCTGAAAAGAGTATTCGTCATCTGGTTAGAAGTTGTTCAACTACATCAATAGCTGTGTAAACTAGAATGTAGTATAAATGTATAACAGCTGTTCCAATTGGAATTTTCACCCTATGAATTCATTGTGTACACTTTTACCTCCAAAAATACACATAATAGTAAGAAAACATTTGCAGCCCATCTGTTAATTGTAAGGAATCATACCTCATGGTGGTTTGTGCTTTTGTTTTCCTTTAGATCAAGACTGGGTCAAAGGCTATCCATATTGTAATGGGGATGCACAGTCTCCTATTAATATCAACACTCGAAAAACCATAGTCAACAAAGAACTTCCTTCAATCACTCTTGAAGGATACAATCTAAAAGAAACTGAACAGCTTGATTTATCTAATAATGGGCACACCGGTAAGTGTGAAATCATCATGGTTTTCATCTTTGCATATCATTTAAATTCATCATAAAACATGAGTAAATGGAAATGGGGTACATAAAAGACAATGAAATGTTCGATCAGCCTGATCATATTGAATGGTGGGGCAGACTTCACAAACTGAATGGTCTACTCCTGCATTAGATTTTATATTTTGACAATAAAATCTAAATCTTAAAATCTAATACCCACGGTGGCTGTCCCATTATTCAATAGGCTTATGGCTAATATGAGATCTCAACTCCAATTTCCCCTCTTTCTCCATCCCTGGAGTTTATCAATCATTGTCTTGAATATCGTCAACAACAGATTATCCACAGCTCTCTGGGGTGGAGAGTAGAGATTTCCAAATCTTTCAGCAACAATATTTCTCCACATCTCAGTCCTAAATCATCAATGCTAATCCTGAGATTATCACAAAAAGTAACAAAGAACTGTGGATGCTGGAAATCAAAAATGAAAACCAAAATTGCAGAGAAAACTCAGCAGGTCTGGCCGCAACTGTGGAGAGAAAGCAGAATTAATGTTTTAGGTCCAATGACCCATCTTCAGAACAATTGAGATTATCACCTTGAGTTCTAGAGGGAAACAGCTTACCATCAACCAATCTGTCCCATTCTGTAATAATTTTATATATTTCGATAGCATTGCCTCATATTCTGCTAAATTCCAGAGAATGTAAGCCAACTCTCTTGAATCTTTCCTTAAAGGACAAATGTCTCATCCTGTGAATCATTTAAGATAAGATTATGCAGAATGGGGGTGATATGTTGTGAAATCCAATCATATCCTATGAGGTGTAGGTGCATAGCTCCTTGAAAGTGGTGTCGCAGGTTGACAGTGTACTGAAGAAAGCATTTGGTATGCTTGCCTTTATTGGACAGTGCATTGAGTACAGGAGTTGGGAGGTCATGTTGCAGCTGTACAGGACATTGGTTAGGCCACTTTTGAAATATTGTGTGCAATTCTGGTCTCCTTCCTATTGGAAGGATGTTGTGACACTTGGAAGGGTTCAGAAAAGATTTCCCAGGATGTTGTCAGAATTGGAGCGTTTGAGCTATAGGGAGAGGCTGAATGGGCTAGGGCTGTTTTCCCTGGAGCGCAGAGCTGAGGAGTGACTTTAAGAGGTTTATAAAATCTTGATGTTTATGGATAGGGTCTTTTCCCTGGGGTGGGGAAGTCCAGAGCTAGAGAGCATAGGTTTAGGGTGAGAGGAGAAAGATGTAAAAAGGACCTAAGGGGCAACGTTTTCACAGAGGGTGGTACATGTTTGGAATGAGCTGCTAGAGGAAATGGTATATTTACAACATTTAAAAAGGCATCTGGATGGTTATATGAATATGAAGAGTTTAGAGGGATATGGATCAAGTGCTGACAAATGGGACTAGATTAAGTTAGGATATCTGGTCAGCATGGATGAGTTGGACCAAAGAGTATGTTTCCGTGCTACACATCTCTGACTCTATATCCCTTATGCTTCAGATCGAAGTAATACTGATGATATTTTGGGAAATATCATTGATTGTTTTGACCAGGCAGGTCTCATGTATTTACCTAGATTATAATAAAAATGGTGGCTGGCAGGTTTGAGTTTGGACTACTCCCAAAACCCACTGTTGCCTTTATAACAAAATGACTTCTGGCTCATGAACGATACCACGGAAGATGCTATACCTAACACACATTGCATATCATGCTGATTGTTCCCAATTATAAAATTGATACACTGTTCCCTCAGCAGGGTTACAATTTCAGATTAAGGAAAGCAAATTGTAACTGAGCAAATATGGAGTGCACACATCAACATGTTGCAAGCAGTCATCTAATTTCTGAAAGCTCAATAGCAAGGAGCAGATGAAGCATCAATTTTAAAATTGCTCAAAAGTCAGCTGACAACTCCTTTTTATAATTATCTAGTGTCAGAAGTAAGATTTATAAACCAATAAGCAAATATTATGAGCATCTGATTATATCATAATATTGTGTCTTAACGTTTCTGATGTTCTCCATCAGAGTTCAGTTTTTGAGCCTTTCCAAAGCCTTCACTCATGAAGAAATTAATACAATAATAGGCACAGCATAAGCATCCATCAATGTCTGAAATCACAAGGTTCAAAAACGATTAATATTAATGTTGGCCAGAATTTTATCTCACCATTTGTTTTTTCATTGAGAAAGATGAGCTGAAGAAACTCGTAGGATTTGATCTTTATTTCTCTCTGTGGAAAAAGTGTCAAAACAGCATGAATCATAGGCTTTGGAACTGAGCTGAGGTAACATGCAAAAGAATTGCAACCTGTTAAAAATCCATGCTGTCTGCCTTATCAGAAATGGGGTGACCTGTTTCAACTGAGGAATTCTGCTTTCCACAAAGATGTATACCTGACTCCAAGTGTTTGTCCGGCTTTTGGAATAATCTGCATAATATTTCCAGGTTCCCAGGGATTAAGGGTAGCAAGTGGCTAAAGCAAGCCTTGGTGACCATCCACAGCCAAAGTTTGCTGCTAACCTCAATGTAAGTTCATAAACAGAAAAAAAAATTTGTGTGCATGAATCCAAGCAAGATAGAACCACTGAATATCAAGGCTAATCAAACAGTGCCTTACATTTTAGTTTTATTATGGTTATAATGGGCAGATATTATACTGGATGACATATTTCCCTTAATATTGCTGCAAGGGCACAATTGCCAACAGATGTACGCACATATGAAATAGGAGCACAAGTAGACCATTTTGCTCCTCTGATGCTCTGTCTATTAATAAGATCATAGTTCATCTATTGTATTTTCAATTCTACATTCCTGTCTACCCACAATTTCCTCTGACCAGCTAGAATCTATTTGGCTCTATCTTAAATATGCATTGACCCTTCCTCTATCCTCTTTGGAAACAGAGCTTCAGCGTTACGCAAATCTCAGAATTTCTCCTCAATTCCATTCTTAAAGAATGGTAGGAAATTTTATACAGTGCTTCCTAGTTCTGGACTGACCAACATCAGGAAACAACATCATCTACTTGTAAAGATCATTTATGATCTTATATATTTCAAATAAGTCACCCTTCACTCCTGTAAACTCCACAGGAATCACTTTGGATGCTGCCTGAACTGCTGTGCTCTTCCAGCACCACTGATCCAAAGGAATCAAGCCGATCATGACCAACAACTCATCTTAAGCCATCATTTAAATATCAAATTTGTAAATTTCCTCTGAACTACTTCTAATGCATTTCCATCATTCCTTAAAGAAGACCAAAACCACACCCAGTATTAAGGATGTGGTCTCACCAACATCCTTTAAAATGGAGAATAACAGCCTTACTTTCATGTTCAATTATGTTCTTCATAATCAAGAAGACTAGGGGAAGGTTGATGGTTTGAGTTATACCTGCAGACTAGGTTTTTCTGACACACTCACCAGAACATCTACATCCCTCAGGAGCTCAGAACTCTGTAGCTGTCCTAAGTTTTCCTCATACTCCACATGTTTATTCTTCCTGCAAAAGTGAACAACTTCACATTTGACAATTTTGACAGTATTAGGCAAGAACTTTCAAAAGTTGAATGGAGACAGATGTTCACAGATAAAGAGACAGCTGGAAAAAGGGAAGCCATCATAAGAGATAACGTGAGTCCAGAGGCAGTCCTGTTAGGGTGAAAGGAAAGGCTGGTAGGTGTAGGGAATGCTGGATGACTAAAGAAGTTGAGGTTTTCATTAAGAAAAAGAAGGAAGCATATGTCAGGTAGAGACAGCAAACATCGAATGACTCCTTAGAAGAATGTAAAGGCAGTAGGAGGATACTTAAGAGGGAAGTCAAGAAGACAAAAAAGGGACATGAGATAGTTTTGGCAAATAGGGTTAAGGAGAATCTAAAGAGATTTTATAATACATTAACGACAAAAGGATAACTAGGAAGAGAATAAGGCCCCTTAGAGATCAGCAAGGTAGCCCATGTGTGGAACCACTGGAGATGGGAGAGATACTAAACAAATATTTTGTATCAGTACTTACTGTGGAAAAAGACATGGAAGATATAGACTGTAGGGATATAGATGGTGACACCTTGAAAAATGTCCATATTACAGAAGAGTAAGTGCAGGATGTCTTGAAACACATAAAAGTGGATAAATCCCCAGGACCTGATCAGGTGTACCCAAGAACTCTGTGGGAAGCTAGGGAAGTGATTGCTGGGCCTCTTACTGAGATATTTGTATCATCAATAGTCACAGGTGAGGTGCCAGAAGACTGGAAGTTGGCTAATGTGGTGCCATTATTTAAGAAAGATGGTAAGGAAAAATCAGGGAACTATAAACCAATGAGCCTGACGTCAGTGGTGGGCAAGTTGTTGGAGGAAATCCTGAGGGACAGGAATTACATGTATTTGGAAAGGCAAGGACTGATTCGGGATAGTCAACATGGCTTTGTGCGTGGGAAATTATGTGACACAAACTTGATTGAATTTTTTGAAGAAGTAACAAAGAGGATTGATGGACCAGAGTGGTGGACGTGATCAATATGGACTTCAGTAAGGCATTCGACAAGGTTCACCATCGGAGACTGGTTAGCAAGGTTAGAGCACACGGTATACAGGGAGAACTAGCCATTTGGATATAGAACTGGCTTGAAAGTAGAAGACAGTGGGTGATGGTGGAGGGTTGCTTTTCAGACTGGAAGCCTGTGACCAGTGGTGTGCCACAGGGATCAGTGCTGGGTCCACTACTTTTTGTCATTTATATAAATGATTTGGATGCGAACATAGGAGGTATTCTTAGTAAGTTTGTAGATGACACCAAAATTGGAGGCGTAGTGGACAGCGAAGAAGGCTACCTCTGAGCACAATGGATCTTGACCAGATGGGCCAATGGGCCGAGAAGTGGCAAATGGAGTTTAATTTAGATAAATATAAGGTGATGCATTTTGGAAAGGCAAATCAGGACAGGACTGATACACTTAATGGTAAGCTCCTAAGGAGTGTTGCTGAACAAAAAGATCTTGAAGTGCAGGTTTATAGCTCTTTGAACGTAGGGTTGCAGGTAGATAGCATAGGGAAGAAAGCATTTGATATGCTTTCCTTTATTGGTCAGAGCATTGAGTACAGGAGTTGGGAGGTCACTTTTGGAATATTGTATGCAATTCTGGTCTCCTTGCTACGTAAAGATGTTGTGAAATTTGAGGGTTCAGAAAAGATTTACGAAGATGTTGCCAGGGTTGGTCCTATCAGGAGAGGCTGAACAGGCTGGGGATGTTTTCCCTGGAGTGTCAGAGGTTTACAAAATCATGAGGGTAAATAGACAAGGTTTTTCCCTGGGGTGAGGGAGCCCAGAACTAGAGGACATAGGTTTAGAATGAGAGCAGACCGATTTAAAAGGAATCTAAAGGGACAACTTTTTCATGCAGAGGGTGGTACGTGTATAGAATGAGCTGCCAGAGGAAGTGCTGGAGGCTGGTACAATTGCAACATTTAAGAGGCATCTGGATGGGTATATGAATCAGAAGGATTTATGGTCCAAGTTCTGGCAAATGGGACTAGATTAGGCCAGATGATTAGATTAGATTCCCTACAGTATGGAAACAGGCCCTTCGGCCCAAAAAGTCCACACCAACCCTCTGAAGAGTGACCCACCCGCACCTTGTATTTTGCCCTGACTAATTCACATGGCCAATTCACCTAACTTACATATCTTTGGACTGTGGGAGGAAACCCACACAGACACAGGGAGTATGTACAAACTCCACACAGACAGTTGCCTGAGGCGGGATTTGAACTTGGGTCCCTGGTGCTGTGAAGCAGCTTTTACCTAGCAGTGCTAACTACTGAACCACAGTGTTGCCCCAACATCAGTATGGATGAGTTGGACTGAAGGGTCGGTTTTCATGCTGTACATCTCTAACTCCATGACTCTTCCTGCTAGATGTTTGCCCACTCATTGCATCCGTCTATATCTGTCTACAATGTTCTTATGCCTTCTTCACAAAATACATTTCTAACTATTTTGGTATTGTCTGCAAGTTTTAGCTCCCAATACCTTCACCCACCTCATCAAAGTCATTGATGTAAATTTGAAAAAGGTGAGGTGCCAGCAAAGAACATATGGGACTCTACTCATTACATCCTGCCAATCAGACAAAGATCCATTTATGCATATTTTGTTTTCTACCAGCCAGTCAATCCCCTATCCACATCAGTATATGACTCCCTACACCATAAGCTTTTAATTTCTGCAATAAGTTATGTTGTGGCACATTATCAAATACCTCTGTAAATCCAAGGTTAGCACATTGACAGGATCCCCTTTCTGCACACCATGCGTTACTACTTCAAAGGATGCCAACAAATTGGAAAAATAAGGTTTCTCTTTGATAAACCCATGCTGACTCTCCCAGGTTATTTGAAGTGTGCAGCTGTAATTCCCCATGACAGAGGTCAAGCTAATTGGCTTGTAGCTTCTTGTCTTCTGTTTTCTCCCCCCCCCCCCCCCTTACTGAATGGTGTAACTCTGCCAACTCCAGTGTCAGGAGGCAATGCAGCTACTGGAAGTACATTTGCCATCCAAATTTATCATAGTCAACCAGGGGAGCTGATAGAACTATTATCCAGTTCTTCCTTTTAAACAATTTAGACAACTCCAACCAGAGTATTTATGAATGAATTTACCCAGGCATCCCACAATACTGAATCCGTCAAATCAGTATAAACACAAGCTAGTACTGACGCAAAACAACCCCAACTTTATTAGGAAACAATGCTATCTCTAATCTTGTTCAGCCGTTTACGTTTACAATACTTCCCAAGTCTCTGGGACACCCGCACCAATCAACCACACCGCCCTGTGGCCCAACATTTCAACCATCCCTCCCACTCTGCCAAGGACATGGAGGTCCTGGGCCTCCTTCACCATCGATCCCTCACCACCAGACGCCTGGAGGAAGAACGCCTCATCTTCTGCCTCGGAACATTTCAACTCCAGGGCATCAGTGTGGACTTCAACAGTTTCCTCATTTTCCCCTTCGCCCACCTCACCCCAGTTCCAAACTTCCAGCTCAGCACTGTCCCCATGACTTGTCCTACCTGCCTATCTTCTTTTCCACCTATCCACTCCACCCTCCTCCAGCCCCTGACCTATCACCTTCATCCCCTCCTCCACTCACCTATGGTACTTGATGCTACTTTCTCGCCACCCCTACCCTCCTCTCATTTATCCCTCCACTCTTCAGGCACTCTGCCTGTATTCCTGATGAAGGGCTTTTGCCTGAAACGTCGATTTTACTGCTTCTTGGGTGCTGCCTGAACTGCTGTGTTTTTCCAGCACCACTAATCCAGAATACTTCCCAAGTCTCTTGTAGATTTGTGCAGTTGTGCTCTCTGCCTCTGTAGGACTGCAAGGCCTCACATTCCCTCGTGCTCTCTCTCTCCACACAGTCAGTGGGTCTCTGCCTTTAGTCATGCTGGTTTCCTCAGGAGGCCCAAGAGCATCCAAGAGAGAAGTCTGCACGTCAACCCTGTTTTTACAGCTTTTTGGATAGTTTTCTGGGTCTTTCTATAGTTCTGACCAATCAGGGAGACTCCCCTATTTGTTTGAAACATATCAGTCATTTAAACGGCATGTTTGTGTCGCAAGACCCAGTGCCTTTCTGTCTGTACTCACCTTTGGTGGATAAGTTATTGGAGGTATGTCTGCCCAGGATAATACTTGCTTTTTAGATAGGTGCTAATGATATTAGCATTGACTGTTGAGTTTGCATTGTGTCTGGCATGAGAGCTTTTGTGATATCAGATTTTCACTTAGTCAATGTACACAGCATCCCTTGCTGTTTGGCCAAGTTAGCAATCTCTCTGTTTTAACAATGAGTAGGCTGCTACATAATGCAGGTAAGTCACTATGTTTTAAGAGAATGCTAGTTTGGCAAATATAAGGGGGTAATAGTTCTGGAAGGGCTGTGTCATTATTCAACTTAGAGGGTATAAATTAATGTATAAATAAAATGAATTTAGATGTATTGCTTTAAACAGAGTATTTTGATAACTTGCACAGACACTTGGTTAATGAAAAGGTAAGATTCAAATTAGTTTGTTCTTCTTAGGTCGACATATGAACAGAAATAGGTCTTCAATCTCTTGAGCTTCTTTCACCATTCAATTACAGAATGCCAAAACTTTATTTACTTACATTTTGCTCCCCAAGGCTTTCATACACTTGGCTAACAAATATGTAATAGCCTTTTACATGCCCATTGGGACTTCATGGTTGTGAATAAAAATTCATTCTCTAAGCAAATGTGATGCGTGCTTATTTGATTTTTGTAGGTAAGCGGTTTGTTTTTATGAAGAATCAAATGATTTTCAAGTCCCTCCAAAGTGGCCGACAGGAACAGGAAATGCATTACTCGTTATGAGAGTCAGTGCCATTTCCTTTCCACTGCTATGCAAATGGCAGATAGAACAAGTATCTTTCTTAATAAGTGTCCAATTGACACTGTAGCCAGCAGTAATCGATTGGCTTTGGCGGAAACCTCTTTGTGGCTGAATAAATAGAAACATTTTAACTGCATCCATCAGATTTACCTGTTTTAAAAAGTGAAACAAAAGCAAACAGTTCTCAAGAAGAGTTGCTGATTCTCAAATGTTAACTCTGCTTTCACTCCACAGATGCTACCAGACCTGCTGAGTCTCTCCAGCAATTTCTGTTTTTGTTTCAGATTCCTCTACTTAAATATGTTGGAGAAATTTAGAGACAATTTTGTCATTTTAGTGCAAAAACATGAGCTATTATTCAGATCATTCGTCTGTTTACTTTGTAAAGTGAAAAGTGCATGGTCTTCTCACACTCCACTAAGCATTTCCAAATCCCTCCCCTATTAGTGCCATCACATGAGCAGTTATAGTCGTGGTCATAGAGATGTACAGCATGGAAATAGATCCTCTATTCCAACCTGTTCAAGCCGACCAGATATCCTAGCCTAATCTGGTCTCCTTTGTCAGCACTTGGTCCATATCCCTCTAAACCCTTCCTATTCACATACCCATTCAGATGCCTTTTAAATGCTGCAATTGTACCAGCCTCCACCACTTCCTCTAGCGGTTCATTCCATACACGTACCACCCTCTGTGTGAAAAAGTTGTCCCTTAGGTCCCTTTTATATCTTTCTCCTCTCACCCTAAACCTATGCCCTCTAGTTTTGGACTCCCTAACCCCAGGGAAAAGACTTTGTCTATTTATCTTATCATTGCCCCTCATAATTTTGTAAACCTCTATAAGGTCATCTCTCAGCCTCTGACGCTCCAGGGAAAACAGCCCCAGCCTATTCAGCCTCTCCCTATAGCTCAAACCCTCCAACCCTGACAAAAACAACCTGTATGAAACAAAACTGCCAACTGCATAAGTTTGAAACTGCTTCATACACAAAATTAATCAAAATATGACTCTGTAATCAAGCCAGCTCTCAAAATGACATAAAACAATTACTTGAACAGAAAAGCAAAACAATTAACTATTTTGGCAAATTATGTGGTTATATCACAGTAAAATTGCATTCAAATGTAACTTTGCCATTATGATGGCCTAACTGTGGTGTGTATGAGGGAACCAAATGATTGTATGTATCTACCTGTGGTAGATAGAGAACACTTTTTTCCACACCACTTAAAATTCTAACTGCACCAATTCTGAGCTCATCTCTTACAAACATCTTTCCACTTAATTTCAGTATTGATGTACCTTTCTCCACTAATCCTCACAATTTCCCTATTTTTGCAGTGAAACCTCCAATTTATCATGAGCACCAGGTTATAAAATCAATAATTTCACGTGGGACATGCTTGAGAAAAAAACAATAATCCATAATGCATTGAAAATCTTATTTTTGTGAATATCTGTGCTAGCTGGAAAACCTTATTACTTGTTTTTAACAATTCCCCTTCTACAATTAGGGGAAGCTTTGTAGTATTGTCATGGATGTTAATCCAGAAGCTGAATATTATAATATGGGGACCTGGATTTAAAATGCTGCCATTGCATAAGTTGGAATTTGAATTCAATTTTTTAAAAATCTGGAATTAAGAGTCTTATGATGACTGTGAATAGATTGTCAGAGAAAGACCCATTTGGTTCGCTCATGCTCTTTCGGGAAGGAAACTGCATTCATTACCCGGTCTAGCTTACATGTGACTCCAGACCTACAGCAATGTGGTTTACTCTTAACTGCCCTCTGGGAAATTAGGGATGGGCAATAAATGCTGCCTAACCAGTGACACCCTCGTTCAGTGAATGGGTTTTGTTCTTTAAAATCCGATCTTCATGTGTACAGTAGGTCTAGCAGCAGCTGTGGAGAGAAAGCAGAGTTAACATTTGACATCTGAAGACTCTTCTTCAGGTTGTTAATTCTGCTTTCTCCCCACAGATGCCACCAGACCTGCTGAGTTTCTCCGGATATTTGTTTTTTGTTTCAAATTTCTAGCAGCCAAATGAAATAGTACAATAAAGGCCAGTGACCCATCACCAAATCGCCCTTTATTTACATGTGCCTTGTACATTGACAGCACAGTTCTCTTGTTCCTTGTCTAAGTTTATAGTGAGAGATGCCTGTAAATGAGTCAAAATATTGTACAGTGCGATAGCTGAACTTAAAATGGGGAAATGGCTTTCCTTGATTCAATAAACCCTTGCTTCACCTGAAGACACCATGTGCTTTCCAAATCCTGTGTGTATCCAGGAAGGTCAACTATAAATAAGATTTAACAGATTATTGAGTCAGAGTATTGAGTACAGGAGTTGGGAGGTCATGTTGCGGCTGTACAGAACATTGGTTAGACCACTGTTGGAATATTGCATGCAATTCTGGTCTCCTTCCTATCGGAAAGGTGTTGTGAAAGTTGAAAGGGTTCAGAAAAGATTTACAAGGATGTTGCCAGGGTTGGAGGATTTGAGCTATAGGGAGGGGATGAAAAGGCTCGGGATGTTTTACCTGGAGCGTCGGAGGCTGAGGGGTGACTTTATAGAGCTTTACAAAATTATGAGGGGCATGGATAGGGTAGATAGGTAAAGTCTTTTCCCTGGGGTTGGAGTCCAGAACTAGAGGGCATAGGTTTAGGGTGAGAGGGGAAAGATATAAAAGAGACCTGAGGGGCAACATTTTCATGCAGAGGGTGGTACGTGTATGGAATGAGCTGCCAAAGGAAATGGTGGAGGCTGGTACAATTGCAACATTTAAGAGGCATTTGGATGGGTATATGAAAAGAAAGGGTTTGGAGGGATATGGGCCAAGTGCTGGCAGATGGGACTAGATTGGGTTGGGATATCTGGTCGACATGAACAGGTTGGACCAAAGGGTCTGTTTCCATGCTGTACATCTCTATGACTCTATTTAACAATAATATGTTTTGTATATCTCAGATTCTGAAGTATAAATTTAATTCACTGCATATAAAGTTGTATACAGTGTTATAAAAACCAATATCTTCAAAAGTGTGAGAAGGCTGATATTAAAGGATAGAAAAGACCATTGAAACATTACAGCATGACAGAAGTGTTAACATGGGAGCAAAGAGGTTTATTGAAATGACAAGGTCACGGTTATTCCTGCAGTTAGAATGGAGGTCTGAGTCACCCAGTCTGCATTTAGCTGCACCAATGTAAAAGAGACCACATTGTGAGCTGCAAATGTAATAGACTAGGTAGAAAGAAGTCCAAGTGAAATGCTGTGTATTTGGGGTCTTGGACAGTGAGGAGAGAGGGGGTTAACAAATATGTGTGACACCACCTTCTGCGATTTTACATGGGTAGGTGCCATGTAACACTTCTTCCTAGGCCCGGTGGAGTGTTCACAAATGAAGAACATCACAAGGTCAAAGAGCAACATCTCATTCCCCATTTAGGTATTTTATAGCTTTGAGGTCTCAACAGTGAATTCACTAACTTCTGGAACTAATCATTTTACGTCTGCCCTCTATTTTTCTAATTTATTCTCCCCCACTACTACCATCACCCACAGCCATTTCATGTTTGTATCTTAATTAGTTTGTACCTAGTAGAAAGGACAAATTCTCTCCCTTTCAGACCATAATTTGCATCCTTTTTTACTTTTCTCTGCACTTTTAACAATCCCTTGGTCTTTTGCATTAGTCCTCTTGGTCCTCCTCTGCCCCTATCAAATGTTTAGAAAATAATTTATTTTCTAGCATCTTTCCATTCTGAAGAAGAGTCATACCAGACTTGAAAGATGAACTGTTTCTCTCTCCACAGATGCTGCCAGACTGGCTGAGTTTCTCCAGCATTCTGTGTTTGTTTCCGCAGTGTTTTGCTTGATAAAATTATCCTGTTGGGTCGACAGCCTGTTTCTGGGCTTGAACCTCTAACCTTTATGTAAGAATTTGCTAATGACTCCTAAACATGAGAATGAATTGTTTGTGAATATTTTCTGAGTTCTGGGAAATATTCTTTATTTCAACACAGCAATTGCCTTGTTCGTGATTTTTGTTTCTGATTACAGATACTCACCATCCCAAAATACCTGTGATACTAAGGTGAACCTGTGTGGAATATAACTCGCGGCACCAGTTTGTGCTGCTTAGTAATGTTGATTAAAATTGTAAGAGAACATTCACGTGATTCCATCTGGTTTAATATAAAAGAACAGTAACATTGTTGCACTTCTTGTTTTTTTCTCAAGTTCAACTTTCACTCCCAGATTCAATGAGCATAAGCGGCGGTTTCACACAGAAATATCTCGCATCGCAGCTGCATTTTCATTGGGGATCAGCGAACACTCCAGGATCTGAGCACACAGTGAATGGTACCCATTATGCTGCTGAGGTAATACTGTCGGCCTTTGTTGATTTTACTATGCAAAAATTGGTGATTATTTTGTTGATTCATTACAGTTTCAGTAATTATTTTTCATTTGGATTCATTTTAAAGAAAAACGTCTTAAGATTTAATTTTTCTTTAGCTATGGGCTATACCACAACTGGATAAATGAAAGAAAACCATTGCAGCATGATGTTGTCATAGAATCCACAAAATGTGGAATGAGGCAGTTTGGCCCATCGACTCCACACCGACTGTCCAAAGAGCATCCCATCCAGACCCACCCCACTACCCTAAACAATGGTTAATCCATCTATCCTGTACATCCCTGGACACTATATGGGCTGGTTAGCCTGGCTAATCCACCTAACCTGTACATCTTTAGACTGTGTTGGAGGAAACTGCAGCACCCAGAGGAAACCCATGCAGACTTAGGGAGAACATTTTCTGAGGCTGGAATCTAACTCGGGTTCCTGGTGCTGTGAGGCAGTAGTGCTGGCAGCATGAGGTGGGTGGCACAGTAACTCAATGATTAGCATTGCTGCCTCACAGCACCAGGGAACCGGGTTTGATTCCCATCTTGGGCAACTATCTGTGTGGAGTTTGCACATTCTCCCAGTGTCTGCATGGGTTTCCTCCCACAATCCAAAGATGTGCAGGTTAGGTAAATTGGCCATGCTAAATTGCCCATAGTTTTAGGTGCATTCGTCAAGGGTAAATATAGGGTTGGGGAATGGGTCTGTTAGCTTTTTGGACCGAAAGGTTTGTTTCCATATTGTATGGAATCTAATCTAACCACTGGGCTACAGTGCCAACTGCATCTTCCAAAGATGATGGTTTTTGAAAGATGTTATTTCTGTGCCAAGTGCCCTTTGCTAGTTGTAAGATGCACCATGTTTGCTACCATGGCCAATGGTCATTGAAGATTGATAGTTAATATTGGAATAATTCCTCATTGGGGAGAAAGTGAGGACTGCAGATGCTGGAGATCAGAGCTGAAAATGAGTTGCTGGAAAAGCGCAGCAGGTCAGGCAGCACCCAATGTGCAGGAGAATCGACGTTTTGGGCATGAGCCCTTCTTCAGGAATGAGAAAGTGAGGAATGCAGATGCTGGAGATCAGAGCTGAAAATGTCATTCCTGAAGAAGGGCTCATGCCCGAAACGTCGATTCTCCTGCTCCTTGGATGTTGCCTGACCTGCTGCGCTTTCCCAGCAACACATTTTCAGCCATAATTCTTCATTGACCATTTTAACAGGTGCTCAAAGTGACAGTCTGGAATATGACAATTAATTACATTCAACCTTGCTTTGGCTAAAAACATCCTACTGCACAGGGCACATTAACCTGAAGCCCAACGTCATACAGCATGTGCAGGGAATCTGTAGGGCAAGTCTGAATTCCATGTTCTTGTTCTGTGATGTGGTTTGCTGAAAGAACTCATGGTGTCACAAACAAGAAGAATATCGGTATTGTTTCCCCCTTTATTGTCAAAATGACTAACCTCAATGTGAAGTAAGCAACAGGTTCTAACCAGGAGAAATGGTTTGTGTGCATTTTTTGTTAAAACTTTATTTTTTGCATGTGCGAACTGCAATTTAAGAAATTGATCTATAACTGAATTCATCATTCAGTGAAGTATTGCTTTTACAGGCGCTTTTCCAGCAACTCATTATGCTGAATGTCATTAAATTTTTTTGAAATTTAGGAATTTTTAAAAAGCACTATTTGAAATTTATTTGTCTTGTATGCATTTAAGACAGTTCACAAGAATAGCAGATGTACATTTTTATATTGCATGAGAAGAGTGTGCAAATGAGCTGACAGGCTGACTCTGGCAGAGTATTGCCATAGAGAATGGTCTGTATTTAATTCTGTAACGAGAGTGAATCTAAACAGAAGAAATGACTATAGTATGAGAAGCAAGTTGGTTATAGATTGGGGAGCGTTACTAAAAGGGATGACCATGAAAAGGCAATGGCAAACATTCAAAGAGCGTGAATAACTTACAAAACGTGTTCACTCCTCCCTGGTGCAAAGCCTGTAAGATAGCCAAACCACGGTTTACAAGAGAAATTAGAAAGTATTAGACCTAAGGAAGAGGAATCCACATTGGCCAGAAAAAAAACAGACCTGAGAATTGGGAGCAGTTTAGAATTTGAGAGTGCAGGATAAAGGAGGGATTGAGAGAGGGAAAATAGAGTATGAGAGTAAGGCTGTGAGGAGCAAAACAAAACTGCCTGTAAAAGTTTTCTTGTGAGAAGAAAAAGATTGGTGAAGACAAAAGTAGGCCCTTTATGGTCAAACAGGGGAATTTCTAATAGGGAACAAAGAAATGGCTGACCAACTAAATAGATTTGGTTCTGTGTTCACAAGGGAGGACACATAATATAACAGAAATATTGGAGAACACCAGGTTTAGTGAGCGAGGTGTTAAAGGAAATCAAGATTAGTAGGTAAATGGTGAAGGGAAATTTAGATTGAAGCCTGAATTCCCAGGCCCTGATAATCTACATCTGAGTATTTAAGGAAGTGATCTTAAAAATAGTGAATGCATTGGTGGTCATCTTTTAGGATTCTATAAACTCTGGAAAATTTCCTTTCACTTGGAGGTTAGTTAATACAACCCCACTTTTAAAAAAGTGAGGTAGAGAGAAAACTGGGAATTATAGGTCAGTGGGTCTGAAATTTATAGTGGGGGAAAATGCTAGTGTCTATTATTAAAGATTTAATAACCGAGCATTTTTGGGGGAAGGAAATGGCAGGATCAGACTGAGTTGGCATGAATTTGTGAAAGAGAAATAATGCTTGACAACTTTATTGGAACCCTTTGTGGATGTAACTAGTAGGGTTGATAAAGGGATATCTCTGGATATGGTTGATTGGACTTCCAAAAGACTCTTGACAAAGTCCCACATCTAACAGACTAATATATAAAATGTAAAGCACACATGCTTGGGGTTGGTATATTGAGATGGATTAAAAAACTGGTTGGCAGACAGGAAACAAAGTGTAGGAATAGACAAGTCTTTTTCAAGTGACAGGTAGTGACTAGTAGGGTATTGTGGGAATGTAGGCAAGGACCCCAGCTAATTGCAATATATATTAATGATTTAGATGAGAAAAACGTAATATCTCAAGTTGTAGATGATACAAAGCTGGGTGGGAGGGTGAGCTGTGAGGATAAGGCAGGAATGCTTTAGGGTGATTCAGATAAGTTTAGCAAGTGGGTAAATAGATGCAGTGTAATGTGAATAAATGTGAAGTTATCCACTATAGTGGAGGAAGGCAGGTTATTATCTGAGATAGAGAAATGTGCCCATGTACCCTAGTCACTGAAGGTAAGCACACAGGTGCAACAGGCAATAAAGAAGGCAAATGGTATGTTGAGCTTCATAGAAAGAAGACTCAAGTGCAGGAGTGGAGATGGCTTGCTGCAATTATACAGGGTCTTGGTGAGACCCCACCCAGAATATTGTGTTCAGGTTTGACCTCCTTTATCTGAGGAAGCATGCAGTGGAGATGTATGAGTTTGTATTGGCTCGGCTTCTTTCACTAAAGTTCAGAAGAATAGGTGGCGGTGCCTAGAAATCTATAAAATTCCAGAAGACTATGCAGGGTGGATGCTGAAAGGTTGCTCACAATGGTGGTGGGTAGTTCAGAAGCAGCGGTCATTATCTAAGGATACAGTATAAATCATTTAGGACTATGATCAAGCAATATTTCTTCACCCAGAGTGAGCCTGTAGAATTCACTACCACAGACAGCAGTCAGGGTGAAAAATTGTATGATTTTAAGAAGGAGTTGGATATAGCACTTGGAGCAAAAGGGATCAAAGGATAAGGGGGAAATGCAGGAACATAACTCCATAATAATGGCAGAGCAGGTTCAAAGGGCCTATTCCTTCTATTTTCTGTTTCTATGAATCAGTTACAGAAAGCCTGAATGACAGTTAACTGCCAAGCGTAAACCAGGTGTGTTGACCCTGTTGGGTTAAAGAATTACCCTGAAGAAGAAACCAGCAGCACGGGTGTCACCATTTTTAGTTTTCCAGGTATTTTGGCCTTCATTGCAAGAGAATTTGAGTTTAGAAATGGAGACCTTTCAGTCCAGTGTTATACAGGCCCTTGCTGGGACTACACCTGGAGTATTGCATGCTGTTTTGTATACCCAAGAAAGGATATACTTGCCATAGAGGGGGTGCAGCAGATGTTCACTAGACTGATACCAGAGAAGGCACAATTGTCCTATGAGGAGAGATTGATTTACTTGCATTGCTGTTCATTAGAGTTTAGAGGAATGAAAGGGGATCTGATTGAAACATATAAAGTTGTAACAAACTGGGTAGACAAAATACAGTGAAGATATTTTCCCTGTTTGAGGGGGGAGCTAGAAGCAGGAACTACAGTCTCAGGATATATATTCTCCACGTACTCTCCTGTGTTATTTTTCTACCACAAAAGGCTGCAGAGGCCAAGTCACATGAATATATTCAAAATAGAGCCAGTTTTTGATTTCTAAAAGCACCTTAGAGAATTGGCAGAAAGTGGGAATATGCCATTGAAATAGACAATCAGTCATTGGGTGCCATGATGGCTCAATGGTTAGCACTACCACCTCACAGCGCCAAGGACCTGGGTTCAATTCCAGCCTTGGGTGACTGTCTGTCTGTGTGGAGTTTGCACATTCTCTGTGTCTGCGTGAGTCCCTTCTACGTGGTCTGATTCCCTCCCACAATCCAAAGATGTGCATGTTAGGTGAATTGGACAAGCTAAACTGCCTATAGTGTTCAGGGATGTGTAGGTTAACTGCATTGGTCATTCAGGGTCTGGTTGGGATACTCTTTGGAGAGTCGGTGTGGACTTGTTGGGCCTAATGGCCTGTTTCCACACTGTAGGGATTCTACGATGATAATCCTATTGAATGGTGGAGCAGGCTCGATAGGTTGAACAACCTACTCCTGCTCCTAGTTTAAGTTTCCGTGAAATGTCCTGGATCAAACTCTCACTGTAAAGTAAAGACAATACATGCCAGTAGCTAGAATCATTACAGTGGGGCTGAATTGCCTACTCCTATTCCTAGTTCTTATGTACTTCTTATTGCTGCAGATGCACATTGTTCACTTTGCTACCAAGTATGGAAGTTTGGTCAATGCATCACAGAAAGCAGATGGTCTCGCTGTTCTGGCAGTATTTCTTCAGGTAAAGTGCTATTAAGATGAGGTTTGTTAATTTTCTTTGGGAGATCACTTTTTAACAAGAAATATCCCTTTCAATTCAGTTTCTTTGTACATAGCAGTTTCTTTGTACATATTTTGTCTTTTTCCTGCAATGTTTGAAAGCTATGGTCGTCTGTTAATGCTGACACAATTTCTCCTACTTTTGTTGTGCAATTCCACCTTCAGTGAGCCCTTGTTCATCTTGCATCATCACAATTCAACCTGAATTACCACCTAAGTTTTTAACTATTTGATTCTGCTCATGCCTGTATAACATGTCCTCAACTTTGCTTCCTCAATGGTAAAGGTTTTCAAACCTTTCCTCCATCCTCAAACAGCGCAGCTCCCACACACTGAGGCTTTGGGATCCTGTTCCTCTAAAAGTTGTGGAGCAGAGTCCGAGTATTGGGTGGATCTGTTCTTGGTATGCAAGTGGGAAATAGATAATTGTGGTATGTGGTATTGAGTTGCCAACAACTTAGCCATGATTAGCCATTAAATGGCAAAGCAGGCTAAATGGTCTATTCTTGGTTCTAATTCATAAGTTCATACATAACAGAAAATCTGGAGCAACAGCAGCCAGCCTCAAAAGCAGGTGTCAACAATAATAACTTCCATTAAAAATATTTTTCAAGTTTAATATCCCAAGGCATTTCATCAAAGGCATCATAAAAAATGGGCCAAATGCTGACAAATGGAATGAGATCAGTTGAGGATATCTGGTCAGCATAGACGAGTTGGACCGAAGGATCTGTTTCCGTGACTCTAAATCACGTTAACTCTTCACATACAACCTACTCTTAATGTGTATTTTCTTGTCCTTACTAGAAGTTTCAATTAACTTTTCATAATTTTTTTTCTCATTTGGGGCCACTTTGCATGAGGAATAATTTTTTAAAAATATGAAATCAAATGTAAAACTTACAAAATATGCATTTTTAGGTGAAGAAATGTTCCAGGTCTTGCTGCTCCATCTCACAAATGGGTATTTTCTGTACTATCGGTAGTTGATGTCTATTTAACTGCAGCAAAAATAACATTCGCAGTGTTCTGTCTGACAGGGTTTGATGGTTGTGGTTAGATAGTGAGCTGACAGACTGGGGAGGTCGGGGACAGTACCTTGTTTAGCCTGATGAAAATAATCCAGCCCTCCAAGCCTTCAGCGGTGCTATGGAGATCATTTACATGTTGATGCAAACTTGCCTGCTTCCATTTAGGCTGCTAACATTCCCACAACCCAGAAATATCAGCCACCTATACTTAAAAATGGGCTGATGATCAAAATGGACTGGCAATCAAAATGAAGGTGAATGGCCTTTTGGTAATAATTAGCCAAGCTAGTCCCCAGGATTAGGTTCAGTATGCACTCTGTGTAGCACTTCACGCTGGAAAAGAGCTGGCTCAAGGTGAGTATACTTTAGCTTTTTTTTGTTATGTAACCTCTGACATTTTCCTAACCTAATGTGTTTATCTTGCAGGTTGGAGCACAACACAATAAAAACTATGATCACATATTTGATAAGCTTCAAGATATTGCTGAAGGTAATTGGTCAGTGCAAAATACAATTGGCCTGCCATATGTGCAATCAAAAGTATTTGTCTTTTTATCTTTGAGGAACAAAATTCGAATTATTGTTTTATTGCTGTCTAATTAACTCATCACATTGAGCTGACATTGAGTCCAAGTTATTCTGAGGTCACCAAGACACCAATGACTTTCTTGAGCTTTTTGTCACTGCCAGGTATCTGAAGATAAGAGCCTAATTCCAATTCAGTCAACTATTTCCCTTGGCCAGAAGTGGTCCTACCAGCAGCTTGTCACATCCCTACACCGAGTCCATGTCTTATCTGATTGGCACCAATTTTCCAACTCATTGTGTACATTCAAAATGCAAAGTATTGCAGATGTTTGAATTGTAGAAACACCCTGCAGGTTACACAGCATCAGCAGGGTGAATTTTCAAGTTTGATATTTTAGGTTTGGAGACTTCCTCTGAACTGGAAGATATTTTGGATGAACAGCATTGTAAAAATGATGAGCACAAGTGGAAGGAGATTCTTCTGGCACCTAACCGCCCTTAACCTAGCTGCTTGCTGCCTTGTTAATTGTTGCTTTTAGTCTTTGTTCCCATATTTACTCACATTTTTTCCACATGTATCTCTGTTGCCTCTATCTTTAGGGCCGTTGCCAAGGTTTTTGTTGCTGACACTGATCCTATCAGTTAATTATGGAGTTAGTTAGCAATATCTTATCAGAAGCATACGATAGAGTTGTGGGAGACCACTTTAGAACTGACGTTCTTTAATGTTAGTAAGGGAAGGGAACACAGCCAATTTGGGTTTTAAAAGTCCATCCAGACTGGAAGTTGTTGTTGTTAGACTGAAAGTGTTCCAAACGATTTTTAGTTGTTCATTCTAATGCTTTGGGCCTTAGATGTTGTACTGGGACAAATGCTTTTTCTTCTGATTTGAAAGGTTAGATTGAAACACCAATTATCTGATGTCCCCATTTTCCTCCTTTTTGAAAACATCAATTTTGTTGATGGGTCATAAACATTAGACTTTTCCACTCTTTTCATGGTTTCATGTACTAACTCAGGTGAACTGGTTTATCTGTGTGTGTGTGTGTAAATGATCACTCGGCATCTGTTGCTGTAACAGCAGCACTTTTTACCTGTTGTATGGAGTGATGGATAGTGATCAGTAGAGGCTTTCCCATTGTTTTCCATCACATACCTGACCAGGAATCTTCCTTTGTGCTTATTACCTGCCTTTAGCATCTGGTGGATACATTTACCTGCTTGGCCAAACCACTTTGGCCATCAAGTCCTGGAGTGGAACTTGTATGTGGAACTTGTGGCTCAGAGGCAAGGATGTCATCCCCTGTGCTAAAGGACCATCTTATGAGCTATATTGAAAACTACATTGACTTTTTTCTTCCAATGGGAAGAATAGTGGCTACTATTATGATTTTATGATATTATGATACAGATGGTCATGTTCACAGCCCAGATCATCATGGAAGCCAACCTTCCATCCATTGACTCCATTTATACGGAATACTGCCGCAGAAAGGCAGCCAACAAAGACCCATCACATCCTGGCAATGATCTCCTCCAACCTCTTCCATCAGGCAAAAGATACAGAAATTGAACACATGCACCAGCAGGTTCAGGAACCATTTCTTCCTGGTTGTTATTAGACTGTTGAATGCACTCTCTAGCCTCAAATCATGCTGGTCTTGCTAAGGTTGATCTTGCCAAGTGCGATGTAACCTGCATGCCTTTGTCCCAGAGATCTTTTCACCCTCTGATTTGTATGTCCTTGCTTACTGCCCAGCTAGTAAACCAAGGTACAGGTGGCAATAAATCAAATCCAATTTTAAAAAACATATACAGCCGGTCCTTGATGATCAACTGCAGCCAGCTTCCTGAAATCTCTCTGCAATCCACAAACACCAATAATGTTAGAGTTCTGAAGCTTGCTTCAACTGTACAGAAGTCTGGTGGGACCTCACCAAGAGTACTGTATGAAGTTTGAGTCTCCTCAATCTCAGGAATGATCTTATTTCCTCAGAGGGAATGCACCAATAGTTAACAAGACTTCATTCTGGGTTGATAGAACTGTCCCGTGAAGAGAATTTTCACAAAAGGAGCCTTTATTCTGGAGAGTTTTAACAAATGAGTGGTAATCTCATTGACATTCACAAAAGTCTTTCAAGAAATAGACAGGGTAAATGCTTCATCTCAATCCAGGGTGTACAATTTTAAAAAGGGAATGTCATTTGGGTCCAAGCTGAGGAGAAATAATTTTACTCTGAGGGTTTGGAGGTGAATTCTGTAAGTGATGAGACATTGGGTATGAATGGGCTGCAGCCAAGGCCCCTGGGTAAGGATAGTGCAGTTGCCAGAGGGTTAGGATTAGGGCTCTGTTGAAGTGAACTCAGGTGACAATATTTGATGCACAGCCTACAGAAGAATACTGACCAATGTGCACAGCGAAACACTGGGTGCATTGGGAAGCTGATCAGAAAGCTATGGTCCAACACTAACTTCAGAGTATGGACTGCACCGTTTCCAGCCAGGACATGGCGAATAACTCTATTTACATACTTTTGGATTCAAGCATGATGCAGGGTCTGGCTGATGTGACATCCCAATTTCAGCAACTGCAACTCAATGTCTAAATGCTGCATTGGAATAGCTGGCTGCTGTTGTCTTGACTCTGGATTACTGTGTTATAAAGGCCCCCACAGACTGTCCCAACAATTTATCAGTCAGTCCCCAAACAGGTCACTTAGGTCCCCTCCCAAAGAAGAATGGCTTCATGGACCATGCCCCTGCTGTCCCTTCTCAGGATGACAGTGCTCATTCTCCCACCCCTTCCATTCCATTGCCCCCATATTTATATTGACCTTCAGCTAGCCAGTCCCAAATGCTGTCACCACTGATAAGATGGTACAGGCTACAAACAGGCCTTCCAAGTTCACAGCTACATGAAATCCTCCTCCAATGCCATCTGCAGTTGCCCTGTGAAAGTCAGCAACATTTCACCAGCCTTACTACAGCTATTGTGGTAACACCGAATAGCAGGAAGGCAGCTCACCACCAGCTCCTCAGTGGCAAATAGGATCAGGAAACAAAATACTGGCCAGCCAGCAATCCACATCCCACAAGTGAATTTAAGAAAGAGACCAGGACAGGCAGAAAACAAGAACTAAGGAAATGCACAAGTTGATTACTGACCTCCAAGTGCAATATTGCATGTTATCATTTATACACACAGTTTGGAACACTTGTTTTGCTGATGGTTTTATTTTTGTAATTTTGGCCAGCTGGATGGTGACATAATGGGAGCGAGGGTGAGGCACTAATCCTGAATTTGGAACTGGAGCTGTAATTACTCACATCAGACTATCCTTTGCTCTTTCACAGGATTGGCCAATACTGGCCATACCCACAATTATTGCCTGGTCCTAATTGCAATTGACCGGAGTGGTGTAATGCCCATTTTAGAGTTCAGAGTCGTGTGTTTGACTCTGAACCTGGAGTCAACCGTCAGTCAGTCCAATTAAGGATAGCAATTAAAATTCCCATTTCATTGTGGGGAGAGCTCTTAACAGAAATAGAGTTGGTCTCCTGTGTTTGCTTTTTGAGCCATGGGCTGTGTAAACAAATGAATCCCATAAGGTGAGACTTACTGGAGAAGATAGCAGACCACAACGAGTGATACTCCCTCTGGAGAGTAAAGAAGTTGACAACCAATCAGACTTCTGATGTTGTGTGGTCATTTTGGAGGTTGAAGAGAAGATCTGAGGAAGATTGCTGTAAGATGGAGGAGTCTTGGAAGGTGCCTGGAAGGTGAGCACATACATAATTGTAGTTGCAGAGGAGTTGAGGATTAGAATTCTTTCCTGTGCAAGGATCTCATTATCTGGTGCAGAGCCTTGATGTGCACATCAAAATAATTTCCTCAGCATGTGGGGGAGTCCAACATTGATGGTCCAACATGCCGTGACTTCATAAGTCCATGCATTCACAACTCTTACACAGAGAGTTGTGAACGCATGGAATGCATTGCCAGCGGTGGTGGTGGAAGCAGAATCCATTAGGGGCATTTAAGTGACTGCTGGACATGCACATGGACAGCAGGGAATTGAGAGGTGCATAGGTTAAGTTATTTTATTTTACAATAGTCCTCGGCACAACTTCGTGAGCCAAAAGGCCTGTTCTGTGTTGTACTTTTCTATGTTCTATGTCTGTCTTCATTTGAATGTGTTGTCCAGCTCTTACAAAGTGTATTGCCCAGTGAGATGCAAGATAGCATGTAGTTATTTGCAAGGTGCCACCAATGTCTGCATTTGATGCTTGGAACATCTGAGAAATAAAGAAGGTGTGAGCTATAATGAGCTGGAAGGCTATAAACTGTGGATGGCGAGAAGGTCTTAGAATCATAGAATTCCCTACAGTGTGGAAACAGTCCACACTGACCCTCAGAGTATCCCAACCAGACCCATTCCCCTACCCTATTATTCTAATGCACCTAGCCTGCACATCCCTGAACACTATGGGCAATTTAGCATGACCAATCCATCTAAACTGAACATCTTTGGACTGTGGGAGGAAACCAGAGCACCCAGAGAAAACCCACACAGACATGGAAAATGCACAAACTTCACACACTGTCACCCTGGGCTGGAATTGAACCCAGGTTCCTGAGCCACCATGCCACTGATTGTGGTGTGAGATTTTTGGTGATGAGGGCACAGATGGCTGCTGTCATCCAGCTGGGAAATTACCAGGTGGAACCTTGTTGTGGCGATATGGGGTATGGGCTGCCAACTGGCTGTCTTTGAGATGGTTCCCATCCTGTATCCCTATCAGGTCAGTGACAGGCTTTTCTCCATGGATCAAGGACCCCACAGAAGGAGGTCCTCCCCTCTGAGAGCCACTGGCTAATCAAAGGCTGACTGCACTCCTGTACTTCCAGAAGTGCTTCCAGAAGCTGTGGTTTCTGCCAGTACTAGTTCCATCTGAGAGCTTTGATTGTGGAGGGATCGAAGCACAGCCAAGTTATTGGTTAGGAGGGTGTTGTGGAGTGGTAGGTTACAGGGAAGGAAGTTGACAGCAAGGGGAGGACTGAGGAATATTAAAAGTACACTGACAGCCATTTTCCTCATACACAGCTGCCATTGTAAATCCACCAAGTTTATGGCTCCATTCAGTATCCAAGCACTAAGGACTCATTGTCTCTGCCAACTTGCGTAGTACTGAGCTCTCATATTCCCAAGGTCTGTAATGCTGCCCTCTAATGTCTTAACAGTTCCTGCCTCTACCAACTTCTTTCAAGTTGAGAGTTTCAGATGCACACAACCCTCTGGGTGAGAAAATATTTCCTCAAATCCCCTCTAAACCTCCTGCTCCTTAGCTTTTAAACTGTGCCCCCTGGGTAGTGACCTTCCACAAAAGGGATTAGTTTCTCCCTATCTACCAAGTCTATGCCCCTCAGAACTTTTGTACACTGCAGTCTGATCCCCCCTTTAGGCTTCTCTGCTCTATGTAAAACCACTGCAATCCATCTAGTCTCTAGCCCATAATTGCAATTCCATAAAATTGTATTTCCATTAATTACAACATAAAGTTACAATGGGAATTTAAGGCAAGTAATTATTTTTCAGCTATTGATGCTAATTTCCCTGGAAGTTTTGCTGATCTTTCACCAACATTAATCCAGGGATCTGTAGAAAGCCCCATGGAAATTCAAAGCAATCATTTCAGCAAGGCCTGGACATTTCTACACCTCAGTGCATTGACCTGCTTCAGTGCACTGGCTGCTCCTTCCCACAGATGAAGTCATTTATATGAATTTGGCAAGATTACCTTGGTGCTGATATGATTAAGTGACAAATCATTTTCTGAGGCCCTAAATAAGCAGGAGGATAAAATGATGTATAGGTTACAAGACTGTGCACTCCAAAAACAGAATTTCTCTCTCAAACTCTGACCAACTAACAGACTTGGAAACCCTATCCATGAAAGACAGTTTCCCAATCAGTTGAAGAAGTGAGGAGTTACTGTCAGGCCTTACTGTCAGTAATAGGCCAAACTAGTTCAAAATGGACAGAACGTCTGACCGAGGGAAAAGGTTGGAGAAGGGAACTAAACTTGCTGTGGTTTGTTTTGTTTACATGCCAATACACTGACAGTTTTCTAGTCAAACGTCTATTCTTTTGCTAGTGTTCCTCATGCACCACTGCCTGTGTGTCTCAGCAGTTTGATGTTAAGTGTATTGTAGTTCAGAATGCTGATGGTAAACGCCAGCATTGCTGCTTTGATAACATGACAGATAACACATTAACCTGCACGTAAAGAACTTTGAGATAAGGGCATTGAGTTTCCATAAAGATAATTTCTTTCTCTCTCTGGTTCAGATGCTTGCTGTTTATTTTGTCAATTCCTTAGTGAGTAGACTTAAGGATTCCAGCTCAGCCTCCAGCTAAATATGACTCTAGTCAAAATTTACAAGTGTGCTGTTGCATGCTGTCCATCACAATGCCATTCTAAACATGTTGTGTTTGTATAGTTTGATGTTATCACCATTTGCACCCTGCCCCTCCCCAATTGTCTGTAAATCATCAGCCATCATCTTCAGTATCTCAAAGTTTCCCCAGCTCTCTATAGAATGTTTTCCATAGCCACTGACTCCATCTGTCCCCTTGGCAACTCTGAGACTAAATCATTCTGCTTCCTGTCATGTTAATGGTTTAATAATCAAATGTTTGTCAAGGATTAATTAACTCTGTGAGTTAGTTTATTTACAACAGTAAAACTAATTACAAGGCTAACAAAATCAATTGATTTGCGTGTGCAGCCTTCAGACTCTAAGGAGACTGACAGGAAAATTCAAAAGATTATATAAGCACAGTAAAGTTCTAGAGTGCTTAACAGGAGAGCTTTCTTAAAGGCAAAGGGCATACACCTAACATTTCATGGTAGGTTTGACTGAGATGATCATCTGGCCAAATACCCACACCATTATTGAGACTACCCATTTGTACCTTTTGTAACATCGCTCAACTTTGCCCTCATCTCAATTCATTTGCTCATCACCTCTAAAGATAAAAATTCCAATAGACACTCAGCCCTCGGTAAATTTGACATTATCCAAATTCTACCACACATGTTCTACCTTGCAGCCAGTTCCATTCACTTATATGCCTATTGATCTGTACTGGATTTGGTTAAGAAATGCTTCAATTTTAAAAGTCTCAAACTCATCGCCAATTTCTTCCAAGCCACCCTTCCTATCTCTAATCTCCTCTCATTGTGACCTGTTGACCCAGTTGTTAGCCATAGTTCAGCTGGCAAGGCTCTGAGATCTGGAATCCTCTGTCTGCCTGTCACCCCAATTTCTTTAAGATGCTCCTTAATAATGTTTCTAACTAGGCTTTTGTTAATTTGTCCTGATCTCTCCTCATGTGTGTTGGTGTCATAAAAGTAAACAATGGCGATAAATGGGTGTTTTTCTGGTTGGTGATCAGAGGCTTGTGGTGTTCCTCAGATCAGTGTTGGGACACCATTTAATTAGATAATGTGGAGTTATGGACCAAGTGTAGTGTGTCTATGTTTGCATGTGACACCCAGATGAGTGGTAGAGCTAAGTGTGCAGAGGACACAAAGTCTGCAGAGGGATATAGATAGATTAAATGAGTGCGCAAGGGTCTGGCAGATGGGGCACAATGTTGGTAAATGTAAGGTCATCTATTCTGGACAGAATACCAGCAAATGGACCATTATTTAAATAATGAAAAAAATGCAGCATGTTGCTGTACAGAGGGACGTGGGTGTCTTTGAGCATGAATCACAGAAGGTTGGTCTGTCAGTGCCACAGGTAATCAAGAAGGAAAATGGAATATTGACCTTCATTGCTAAAAGGATGGAGCTTAAAAATAAGGAGGCCACACCTTTCATACTGTGGACAGTTTTGACCTTCTTACTTGAAAAAGAACATACTGGCACAGGAGTGGGTACAGAGGAGGTTCACGAGGTGGATTCCAGAATTGAGAGAGTTGGCTTATGAGGAGAAACTGAGTAGACTGTGACTGTACTCAGTGGAATTTAGAAGAATGAGAGGGGATCCTTATAGAAACATATAAAATTATGAAGGGAATAGATAAGATAGAAGCAGGGAAGTTGTTTCCACTGGTGAGTGAAACTAGAACTAGGAGGCAGATCCTCAAAATAAGACGGTGCAGATTTAGAAGAGGAACTTCCTCTCGCAAAAGGTTGTAAACCTGTGGAACTCCCGGCCCAATGAAGTGGTTGAGGTGACCTCAATGAATGTTTTTAAGGTAAAGATAGAATTTTTGAACGGTAAAGGAATTGGTGAGCGGGCGAGTAACCACTCAACTTGGTGTCATCTGCACTTTGACACACTACACTCGGTCCACAACTCCACATTATCTAATTAAATGGAGTCCCAACATTAATCTAAGGAACATCACTAACCTCTAATTGCCAACCAGAAAAACACCAATTTAACCCCACTCTTTGCTTTTATGACACCAGTACACATGATGAGAGATCCGGACAAATGAGTCCATGAAACAATCAGCCATGATCTTATTAAATGGCAGAGCAGGCTCGATGGGCCAGATGGCTTACTCCTGCTCCTAACTCGTATGTCCTATAACACTCCTGCAAAGTTCCTTGGGACTTAAAGATGCTATAAATCCAAGTTGTGATTATTATTGAAATATGCAGTATATATTGTGTATTTAACACCTATATCAAGAATCTGGAAATAGTGATGCTGGAAAAGCACAGCAGTTTAGACAACATCCAAGGAGCAGGAAAATCGATGTTTCGGGCAAAAGCCCTTCATCAGGAATACAGGCAGAGAGCCTGAAGAGAGGAGAGATAAATAAGAGGGTGGGGGTGGGGAGAAAGTAGCATAGAGTACAATAGGTGAATGGGGGAGGGTATGAAGGTGATAGGTCAGGGAGGAGGGTGGAGTGGATAGGTGGAAAGGAAGATAGGCAGGTAGGACAGGTCATGAGGGCAGTGCTGAGCTGGAAGTTTGGAACTAGGGTGAGGTGGGGAAAAAGGAAATGAAGAAACTAGTGAAGTCCACATTAATGCCCTGGGGTTGAAGTGTTCCGAGGCGGAAGATGAGGCGTTCTACCTCCAGGCATCGGGTGGTGAGGGAGCAGCGGTGAAGGAGGCCCAGGACCTCCATGTCCTCAGCAGAGTGGGAGAGGTAGTTGAAATGTTGGGCCACAGGGCGGTGTGGTTGATTGGTGTGTGTGTCCCAGAGATGTTCCCTAAAGTGTTCTGCTAGGAGGCATCCAGTCTCCCCAATGTCGAGGAGACCGCATCAGGAGCAACGGATACAATAAATGACATTGGTGGATGTGCAGGTGAAACTTTGATGGATGTGGAAGGCTCTTTTAAGGCCTTGGATGGAGGTGAGGGAGGAAGTGTAGGCGCAGGTTTTGCAATTCCTACAGTGGCAGGGGAAGGTGTCAGGATGGGACAGTGGGTTGTAGGGGGGCGTGGACCTGACCAGGTAGTCACGGAGGGAACGGTTTTTGCGGAAGGCAGAAAGGGGTGGGGAGGGAAATATATCCCTGGTGGTGGGGTCCATTTGGAGGTGGCGGAAATGTCGGCGGATGCTTATACCTTTCTATATCAAGAGCTCTGTCTGGAATCTGTTTCTACATTATGGCTTTAAGCCACCTCTGAGTAACTGTTGAGAATGTATTTAAGTTGCTAAATCCCTAGAGTGTGGAAACAAGCCAATCGGCCAGTTGAGTCCACCCTGATCCTCCAAGGACCATCTCACTCCTATACTATCCTGTAACCCTGCATTTCTCACGGCTAATCCACCCAGGATCTTTAGAATGTGGGAGGAAATCAGAGCACCCAGAGGAAACCCACATAAACTCAAGGAGGTAGTTGCCTGAGTGTGGAATTGAACCAGGATCCCTGATGCTGTGAGGCAGCAGAGCTAACCACTGAGTCACTGTGCTGCCCCACAGCATGACTGTTTCTCTTGTGATTCTTGTGAAGAAAGCTAACACTTCATCTTTTTTCTGTCTCTTCTTCCCAGCCCTCTCTTCCCATTCTTACTTATTTAACTTGCTTCTCCTGTTTGTTCCTGACTGGTCTCTCACCCCCCTCCTTGAAGAAATCCAATTAATGAGCAATATTTTGGGTGAAAGCAGAGTTCTGTGGATGTAGCTCTGTTTAAATGTCAGGAGTTACATTCTCCCATTCAGCACATGCCATAGCTGCTCAGAAACCTGGCAGGGATAAAGTTGATATAATGGTATGTGGTTTGGATAAAAGATGTTACCACATCAGACCAATGTGGTGTACCTCACCAGACTGCAATTTATTTTAGTCCTTTTCAAAGGTTTATTTCACAGTTTTTAAAAATGTGACTGAGGTGGCATTCATTTAAATTAGTATTTTAAAACATTTCAAATAGATGAAATTAATTTATGTAACTTAAAAATAGTTTTAACATGAATTGATTTGAGATTGAAGTCAACATTTTAAAGTATTTATGAAGACAAAATTACAGTAGTAAAATAAATGCAAATCTTTGAGTTGATCTCAGATTTTTATAGTCCGTTTCTGACATTTTGATCTTTCTTGTGATGCTCTCATTGTTTTGTTTTGATTCCTTTGTAGGTGCCACTATAAAAATTTCTGGTTTCGACATAAGCACATTGTTACCCAGTCAGCTACACCACTTTTTCCGCTATACTGGATCTTTGACAACGCCGCCCTGTTTTCAGACAGTTACCTGGACTGTATTCAATGAGGTTGTCCTAATTTCTCAAGTACAGGTACTTCTGCAACTACCAAAGTTAGTTTAGCTAATAGTGAAATAGCATCAAAGTTAGTGTGTCAGCCAATGCCTCTTACTTTTCACCCATTGTTACCTGAAGTTATGTGCACAGCTTGCATTTAGCAGTTGAAGGATCTGATACAGGTTCCTACCTCATGGTTACGAATAAAAAAAAAACATAATTGAATAGATTGAGGAACCATATAGCTTACTTCTGCTCCTTATTGCCTCAATGAGACCTGCTTTCTCCTTTACTATCTATCAGTCTTTTAGTTTAGCAACAATAGGTAATGCTAATGTAATAGTACTTAACACAATCGCAAAATAATTCTTACAATGTTTAAATTAATCAGTTGTAATAGCAGAGTTAATTTAGCAGATTCAGGGATAGGATTTAATGCTCCATTTCAGATGGTGCAGGGAACAAGTTAAATCCAGCAGGGGGTCTACCATGACCTACCCGTCTGCCCCCGCTTTCACCACAACTATACTAGCTGCAAGGTAACCTACGCATTAATGAATTATCAGATCAGTCATGATCTCATTGAATGTGGAAAAGACTTAATGGGCTGAATGGCCTACTTTGCTTCTATGTCTTTTGGTCCTATGGACATGGGACAATTGAAAGTGGATCTTCCAGTTGTTAGTGGCATGTAACCTAAGACAGGAGAGACTATACAATGCAGGTAAACTATACAGCATGGACTGGCATGAGAGAGCTCACCTTTTGACACCTCCATCCACCCAGTGACTACTCTTCCTGATGATGTCTGAAAACCCAACCTAGCTGACCTCACTGACACCTCCTCCCCACCCCCAAGCACTACGGTTCCCCCCCCCCCCATCATGTGCAAAGTTCCAAACAAAGGCAGTTTGCCACCTTGTTGTCCAGGTGCAATCCCGGCAATGACCTGTAGTCCTGTCAGCACAATGACAGCTATACTACTGATTGGCAGACATTCTCAATTGGCCACTAAATGGGCATAGGGCTTCATGAGTGAGATTCATACTGACCCTATAAATGGAGGTTCAGGTGGGGACCACCATACCCTGGATAACACCTTTTTCATTACTTTAATGGCAACAATGCTTTGTCCTAGACTGTTGTCTTGATGCAGAGAACTCCTGCTCTGGCATGGCTACCAGAAGAAATTGGGAATCCAAAATTTCATGCCTCAATCCAGCATTTTTCATTATTGCAGGGACAGGATTGGGGTCATTTAAATAATTTTCTGCCTCTGCTGAAATTAGATTTTGGATTTCTGTTTTCCCCTTGAACACATAATGTGATGGTTAGATGAGTGATGAGCTGGTTGACTTAGTGTATTTCATTTGTATTACCAGGGTGTCCTTTTGGAGAGCTGAGATGTCCCCCATTGATATGGTCCTGGGCACCATAGACATATGGACAGGAATTCTCCTGGCAGGAATGGGATTAGCCATCCTTTTGAGGTTGGGGATCAGGAATCCTTTGGGGGTAATGTGCCAATGCCCTTTGGGGCTGAACTGTGGAGCTGATTGTGCATAATCTCCTTGGAACTGTCCAACTTGTCAAGACCTCATAAAAGTTATCTTGAAGTGTCAGCCTGTCAAGAAGTATCAAAGTGTTTTTATGAATGGGAATTTTTTTCAAAAGTGCAATATAGAATGTTAAATTAATCTTTTTGTTCCCATATGCATGGGCATATGAATACTGAATTCATTAGATGGTCAGTGAAGAATAGAAAGGGTGGTAGATGGAATGCACTAAATTTCCATAAGAGTGTGAGGGATCAAGGGGATGGGTAGAGGACATGGGTGTTATGAAGGGCTATGAGGGAAGAGGGCATTAGGTTCAATGGGTTGACATGGTAGGGTATGGGGTCTGTCTAAGGGAGAGGGGGGAGCAGGAACAAAGCTTTATTATCATGTCTCTTCTTAAACTTTGAGTACAGCACTGGAGCCCTGAAGTAGGTTTTCTGCCCTTGCCTGAAACATCCATTTTCCTGCTCCTCAGATGCTGCCTGACCTGCTGTGCCTTTCCAGCACCACTCTAATCTTGACTTTCTGCCAGTCCAGTTAGTCTGTTTCTCCAGATCAGCAGATCAAAATCCAACCTGCCTTTCCATCCAGAGCAAATATCCAGACCCATGAAAGAAAACTGGGGGGCTAATGCAAGTCCATGTATCTCCTGTGCTAAATTCCTAGCTGTTTTAAGCTGGGAACCAATAATCAGAATGGGGTGGATTTTTCATGGAGACAAATCAGCCTCCAACAATCTCAATTAGTTAGGACACTGCCAACCAGAAATCTGGCTGCCCCACTGTGATCTCTCTCTCTCATATGGCTCTTATGGCACAGTGGGAGTGTCCCTACTTCTGAACCAGGAAATCTGAGTTCAAGCCCCACCTGCTCCAGAGGTGTGTGATAACATCTCTGAACAGGTTATCTTTTTTAAAAATTGGCTCAAAATCGGGCTTGTGCCCCCAACATGGAAGAAAATCTTGTCCTAGAAAGCTGCTATGCAACCTGATTGGCTGGCAGCCTCTGAAAGCCCAATAGTGCCAAAACAGAGTGGTGGCCACTGCTGGAACTACAACTGGTACCAAGGAAGAATAGCAGATGTCACCCATAGTTTAAATAAGTCACATAATTTTGAGCGGACTCTGCTGGGAGACCACAATGATGGAAGAGTGGTGTGAGGGGATCAGAGTGATGACAGGATCGAGGATGCATGATTAGAGGAGGCTTTGAAGGTGGGAGTGGGGAAAAGCTTCCTGATGGGTGCAGAGTTATGGTTAAAAGCTTGTTTCATTTTTCCCCATAGTCTTAAAAAAAATTGCAGCAGAGATGGATTAAATTTCTCACAGGCAAGTTAATTGGGACTCAATAGACCTGAGGATAATGGGCAGTGGAGTTGAACCATAGGATTTACACCTAGACTGATATCTTCTCAATTACAAACCTAGTTCACAATAAGGGGAAATTATGATCCAACTATCAGGGCTGGATTCTAGCCCATGACCTAACTGGAACCTGATTCTCCAGAAACCTTGAACAATTAGAGACACCAGCACTGTCTAAAATGCTGATAGAAGGAACACTTGCATTGTGTGTGAAACACATCAATAGTTATAGAAGGGCTACAAGTACAGAAAGAGGCCATTTGGCCCATCATGTCTGCATTAGCTCAATACAAAAGCAATTCACCTGTGCCGGATCCCTGCCTGTTCCCCTAGCCTGAAAAAATATTTTAGCTTATTATCCAATTCTCATTTGACAGCCATGATTGAATCTGCCGGTGTCACACTCTCAGGCAGAGCATTACATCATCTCTTAACCACTCACCATGTGAAAACCTATTTTCATTGCCCTGCTTGTATTCCACAAACACTGCTGGAAAGTCACTTCCAATTCTCCATGGAGTTCAAACCTGGAGGGTATAATTTTAAGGTGAGAGAAGAAAGGGACCTGGGGGTCCCTTTTCTCTCTCTGAAGGTGGTTCATTGGTGGAAAGAACTAATGACGAAATGGTAGATGCAGGTACAGTTACAACATGTTAAAAGACATTTAGACAGGTACATGAATAGGAATTGTTTACAGGGATATGTTTACATGAAAATAGATTAGTTTAATTTGGGAAACTTGGTCGGCAAGGATGAGTTGGGCCAAAGGGCCTGTTTCCATGCTCTGACTCTGTGACTGTATCTGCACCTACCATCAGCTGTACAAGTTTCTCAAACTCAATTGACCAGGCTTAAAAATGGATTTACCTAAACTGCATGATTTCTTCTATTCGAGGGTGGGTAGGCCATGGTTTAGTAATAAGGCTGTTGCATTATGTGACAATACTGCTCCTTTAACAAGGTTATGCTGTCCATTTTTTTTCCAGTGAGGTTGCAAAAGACACAGGCTCCGAAAAGTCCAGGTTTGAAGGGTTTTAGGGCCAATTTGGTTACAGCCAACAGATACTGCCTCAGAAAAAAGGCTTTCAAGTTAAAAAAAATCTTGTACAATGAAAAGGGAGTGGCCAGTTTCCCAGCTCAGCTTTTCTCTGCTTTTAGTGAATAGCCAGACCAATCATGCAGCTGTGAAGCTGCTAGACCCAAAGAAGCAGGTCCATGCTGAACCTCTCTCTCTCTGACTTCTCTCCTGCAAGAGCCTGGGGTTGATTTTACCTTTTGTGCCAAGGGGTGTTTATGGGGATTGTTGCAAGTATTTGGAACAGCATCATTAAATGGGGATGATCTATTGGGTTTTCGGATAGGTTAAGTTATTCAGTATTCTGTTCCCTTTTGTTCAGTCAGTGACCTTGTAAATAAACGTTGTTTTGCTTAAAACAAAGTGGTTTGACCAACTGCACCATTCCTGGAATATCCGCATTATATCTGCTTAAAACAATGACCACAGTTAGGGTCTGGGCTACTGAAATGTTTTGAGGGGGTCTGACCTGGTCCATAACAATTAGTAATGCAGCAACTCAGATTAATGTTCTGGGCTCATGGATTGGAACAATGGCAGTGTTGGGAAAATAAATGATTCGCTAATTTCCTTCCTCTCAGGGAAGCGAATCTGCCATCTTTACCTCATCTTGCCTATATGCAACTCCAGACCAATAGTAATGTTAATGGCCTTTTGAAATGGCTTGGAAAGCCCGTCCATTGTGTCAGACAACTACAATGTCTAAAGAAAGTGACAAAATTGAATGGACCACCCAGCATTGATCTAGGCATCAGAAATGATATTGGCAAAAACAGCCTTGTCTTGCCTTCTATACCAATATCTGGGGTCAATGCCAAAATAGGAATAGCTTTCTCTCAGACTAGTCAAGCATCAACCTGACTAAATTAAAGTTTTTAAATCATATTGTACAGACACTGTCCCAGACAGTATCAATAAGACCTTTTGGATATACCCGTCCAAGCAGTGTTAGTGATGGTACAATGGTATACAATCAGGAGGGTTTGCCCTGGGATTTTTCAACATTTGACTCTGGATCCCATGAAATCTCATGGTACCAGTTCAAATATAGGCAAGGAAACCTCCTCCTATTACTGCTTACCACCTCCCTTCAGCTGATCAATCAGAACTCTTCCACATTGGACACCAACTGGATGAAACACTGAAGGTGACAAGGCACATAGAATAGTCTGAGTGGGAGATTTCCATGCACCATTAAGAGTGGTTTGCCAGCACTACTGATCAAGCTGGTTAAATCCTAAAGGACACAGCTGCTGGATAAAGTCTGCAGCAGTTGAGGGAATTAACAGGAAAAATATACCTCACTTGCCCTCACTAGTATGTCTGCTACAGATGTGTTTATTCATGACAATGTATCGCAGAATCCCTACAGTGTGGAAACAGGTCATTAGCCCAACAAGTCCACATCGACCCTCAAAGTATCCCAACCAGACCCATTCCCTTACATTTCCCCTGACTAATGCACCTAACCACTACACATCTCTAAACACTGTGGGCAATTTAGCATTGCCACTTCACCTAACCTGCACATCTTTCGACTGTGGGAGGAAACTGGAGCACCTGGAGGAAATCCACGCAGACACGGGGAACATGTCCAAACTCTTTAGATTACTTACAGTTTGGAAACAGGCCCTTTGGCCCAACAAGTCCACACCGACCCACCGAAGCGCAACACACCCAGACACATTACCACATATGTACCCCTTCACCTAACACTATGGGCAATTTAGCATGGCCAATTCACCTAACCTGCACATTTTTGGGCTGTGGGAGGAAACTGGAGCACCCGGAGGAAACCCATGCAGACACGGGGAGAATGTGCAAACTCCACACAGAGAGTCACCTGAGGCGGGAATTGAACCCGAGTCTCTGGCATTGTGAGGTAGCAGTGCTAACCATTGTGCCACCATGCCACTCTTTTTTTGTTTTAACCATCCAACAAACTAATTAGACTCTAATGGTGTAGTGGTAGTGTCCCTATCTCTGATGCAGCAGGCCCTGGTTCCGGTCCCACACAGACAGTCACCCAAGGCTGGAATCAAACCCAGGTTCTTGGAGCTGTGAGGCAGTAGTGCTAACCACTGAGCTGCCGTAGGTAAGAGCATAGCACAGACCTTGTGGACACTTCTTATCATGTTGTGTAGCACTATCAGCGAGAGGTAAATGGAAGAAACTTCAAGCAGATATAACAACTCAAAACTGGGCTTCTGTGATAGCTGTGGGCTAGCAAAGAATTGTGTTCTACCACAATTGATAACTCGTGGCCTGGAATGTACCCTCACAAGCCCACAATTTTGGTTGATGATGCCCCTGGCTATCATGACATACATTCAACCTGGTGAAGATACAACAGAGGACTTAGCAAGCTTCATGGCAGAACTAGCATGTGATAGATAAGACTAAACAATCTTACAATCATTGAATCAGATTTCAGCTGTACAGTCCTGCCATCTCCAGTCATGAAAAGTAGTGGACAGTTAAACAACAAACAGGAGGAGGAAGCTCCACAAATATCCCTATCTGCAACCATGGAGGATCCCAACACATCAGGTCAAAAGACAAGGCTGAAGCATTTGCGTTCATCTTCACCTAGAGGTGCCAAGTGGAGGTCCATCTTGACCTCCTCCTCAAAAATAATATCCTGGAACTCCCTTCCTAACAACAACAAACCTGGGAGTCCCTACACCCAAAGACTGCAGTGGGTCTTGAAGGCAGCTTCCTCTAGGGCAAAGTGGGAATGGGTAATAAATGCTGGCCTAGCTAGTGATGCTCACATCCCTTGAACCAATTTTTAAAAGGTTAAATATGAGATCGCCTTCATTAAACTCAAATGGGTGAACATAGATGAGGTTGATTTTGAGATTTTAAATTTTCCACCTCTCATCTGACTGCAATTAAACTGCTTTTCAGTGTTAAAATTACTCCCGTGGAATCCACAATAAGATAATGTATTCTCTCACAGTTCTATAAATTTAAGACTATAATATTGGAGCATTGCATGTGAAGTTTCACTATGAGCTATTATAGGGATAATTGTAATAACTTACTGATTCTACACAGATTCCAAATACATTTTCTATTAATTTATCTGAGAATGGTTACTGAGACTGTACCCTGTCCTTTCTGCAGCTGGACAAATTGAAGACCAGTTTAAAGGCTAACCATCACACGTTGGATTCAAACTTTAGACAGGTTCAGCCACTCAACAGAAGGAGTGTATTTGCTTCCTTTTCATCACTAACATCATCACGAAGCAAAGGTAAACAAGTAACTAGTTAATGATTACATCTTTTGCTTTTCAGCTCTTTCTATTTGCCTTTCAGTGCTGATCATTTCCAGGTCATTGGTTTCTTGAATAATCTGAAAAATATGAGCGATAGAAACTAGTCACTAGTCAAAAGGATTTCCTCCGAACTGCCATTTTACAGTTATTTCTGACTCACTGAGGGAAGGTTTTCTGACCCTGATAATTTAGACATTGCGTCAAATTTGAGGAGTTGCGGAAATGACTAGCACTTTTTCTTTGAGTCAAAACAAATGTTGCAATCTATTAAGGATTGAGAAAGATATAGCTCAATGGACTGTATTTGCTGACAATTTATCTGAACATATATCTGCTGTGATATAGCGAGTGTGAGTAAAATTCTGAATATTGCAAACTATTTTTATATTAAGTTATAGGTGGAGTTTGTATACTTGAATTACCTGGTTTAAAAGAATTGTAACAATCCCTGAAGAGAACAGTTACATGTTTAAAAAAGAAATTTGAGCTTCCAGTTTGAAAAGATGACAAGACCAGATGTAATGTTTTTTTTAAGACTTTTGAGTAACAATGACTTAAGTATTACATGTTTTTGCAGCTCGAACTTTAAACTATTGAACAGAACTTTCCCCTTTTACCTTTTAACCCAAACCATCTCACATGTGTGCTCTCCAACACATCCCTGACATGGTGATCCAGTTTTCCTGGAACCAGTCCAAAGTGATTGCAGAAGGGCAGGAGATACATGGAAACACATTTCCCTCCAAGCTACTCACCACCCTGACTTGGAAATATACCCTTCACTGTTGCCGATCCAAATCCAGGAATTCCCACCCCAAGAGCATTGTGGGTTAACCCATAGTAGGTGGACAGCAGCTTAACATCACCACCTCTTCAAGGGCAACTAGGGATGGGCAATAAAATGCAGGCCAGCAGTAACACCCACATCCCTCAAGTGAATAAAAAATATTGATTCTTAGGTCCTACAAGTTTACTTCCTTTCTTTAATAAACTTTAACTCCAGAACGCGCTCTCAGTGAGGGTTTTTCCCTAGAAGTTTTCCCTTTTGTTCAGTCTGGGTGGATCTTCCAGCCTGTCTGTCTTGTTTTTTTAAATTCTCGTTAATTTGGTCTTTTCTGAGCATGAGCTCTCACCAATGTTCCAGCATGGTCCCCCCACCCCAGGCACATCAAGTTATCTTTGTAGTAGTTATATTAGATATTTACAAATTATATCTTTTTTACATCTTTTTATATCTCAATGCTGTTTGAAAGTTCATGTCAGTCATTCCCAGCCTGAGTTTGAGACAGGTGAGCTCTGAGGCCTCTCTACCATTCCGTAGCAGGCCTTTTGAAAATACAATGATTCAGACACTGTGTCTAATGATTTTCAGAGTACACAGCCAACTCCAAAACTAATATCAAGGAAATGTCTGTGGCTATGCAATTTCAGCTGCATTATATCAATGACCTATCCCAGACATGGAATTTAACACCATTACAGATATTGAGACTATTGTGTGGCTTCATACCTGGAACAATCACATTTCAGTCCGGCACAAAATAATAGGTTGAATGTTTCACTAACGATTACTGAAAAGAGGCAACCTGTTCTGGGTCTCAAGTGATACATCAGCTTATTATTTAAGTCAGATTCAAGTTGAATCTTCTGAACGGCCTTATTTTACCTGACGCTGTAACTCTTTCTTGGGCTAGTAAGACAACATTGGGAGCTGAAGACTTGTATGTAGAATCATAGAATCCCTACAATGTGAAGTGGATCATTCAGCCCATTGAGTCCACAATGAAGCTCTGAAGAGCAGCCTACCCAGACTCAGCCCCGACCCTGTCACCCTGCATTTCCCATGGCTAATCCACCTACCCTGCACATTCTGGACACTATGGACAATTTAGCAGGGTCAATCCACCGATTTTTTTCCAATATTTTTGGATTGTGGAAGGAAACCGGAGCACCTGGAGGAAACCCACACAGATAAGGGGAAAATGTCTGTCTGTGTGGAGTTTGCACAGTCGCCTTAGAGTGGAATCGAACCTGCATTTCGCTATCAATTCATCGAATCTCTGACATACTTCTTTTTAATCCTTTGGTTGCTGGATCTAGCAGTATCTATTTGGAACAGCACTAGTTTGAAGTGAATGTAACAAACATCTACTGCAATTTATCACATGCAAATATCTACAGCAATTTATCACGTTATAAATGCAAATCGTTGTTAATATGTCTGTCTTTTATAGCTTGAGGATTGATCTAGCCCATGAAAGGTACATCTGTCCCTTTACATTTCTTCCAGTAAATGTGGGGAAACAGAAATCTGTTTCGACATAATGTCATGCGCAGTCAATGCAGAAAAAACCTAAAACACAATACCTAATGAACAGCAACCACAAGTATGGAGTAAAGCATTAAATACTTGGATGTCTCTTTTTCAGTTGGCATCATGCATGTTTTTTAAGCATATATGTGCTCTGATACCCCTGATCCAATTACAGCTCTCTCCCCCTCACACTCTGATGGATTGCTCTGAGACACAAGGCCTCTTTTCATGGTCTCATCCATTTTGACACATTGATTAAGTTGAAATGTAATATTATTGCAGTTTCTTCTCTTTCTCTCCAAAAGTTACCAGAAGGCAAAACTCATGGAGTTCCCAGGAGAAAGTGCTCTAAGAAGAAAGCTGAAATATTTATGGTGCCTCCTCCCCCTCCTCCAAATGGAGAAAGGTGTCTTTTCACTAACATTAGCAAATATCAACATTTAATTCCCTGGATAAGATCATGATGTTTTTGATTGTCCCAAAGTATTTCACAGCTCAATGATCTCTGAAGTGCAGTTACATGCAGCTGCTATTTTATTTGGCTGTCGACCTGAAACGTCAATTCCTCCAACTCCTGATGCTGCCTGGCTTGCTGTGTTCTTCCAGCCTCCTGCCTGTCCATTCTGGATTCCAGCACCTGCAGTTTTTATGTCTCTAACCAATTTTATTTGGCTGGGCAGGGCCTCGGGATAAAGTTCAGAATTCTGCTCAGAAAGCCTGGCTGAATTTTTCCTTCCTGACCTCAGGGCTGATGAAGCTAATTATAGCAACTCAATTAATTGTTGTCAGCCAAGAACTGGACTTTGCTTGTCAAGCGTCTATGATTTAAGCCATTCGTTTCCCTTGAGCTACGAGTTCATATAATGAATGGTTGCAGCCAGGAGGAGGCTCATCACACAGTTGAAATCAGGCCTTTACTGCAATGCTGATTAATGCCTTTAGTCTGAGTATCAGCGTGACTGTTTTTACTGTTATAGCTGAGAGTAACTTCAGTTTAGTCATTGGCCAATTATCATTTTTAATATGGTATAGACAATTTGTAATACTGCAATTTATCAGTTAGGAAACTACTTATGGCCCTTAATGGGTACCTTTTTGTTCAGTCAGTAGCTAAAAATGATAATTTAATTGATTTATAGCATCAGTAATAAAGGAAAATTGATAATTTTTATAGTTATTCTCTTAAGTATTGCTAAACAGACGTTTTGAGAAAATATTGTGACTTGCAGTCATTTGGATAATTCACAAGAAATATCAGTGTAAAGGGAAAACACATTTTATACAGTATATGAGAACAGTAGCAAATTTTAATTCCATATTAAGGCACTACATCATTTCCACACCCTGAAAATCCTCGACTTACGAGCACAGGTTAAGACATAAATGAGAGAATGACTCATTGGTTCTTACACCTTTTACAAATCTCACAATCAATAAGTTTTATAATGACTATAAGGAACCTGACCTTTAACTTGAAATAACTGGGTGTGTTTCCTGATGTATATACTGTGGCAATAGACTGAGTTAAACTTCCATCCCATGCACTTTGCGTTAGGTTCCTATCTATGAAAGGAAAATGTGACACTACGTAGATTTATTACTTCAGTTATTATCTACTTATATGGAATTTTCCAGCTTTTATTGGGAATCATTTTTCCATCATCATTTGCAGGAAACTTCTTTTTGCTTTGCTTTGTATCATTCCAGTGTATCCCTCCAGACTTGGATGCCTGAAACCATAAAGAATTACACATCCCTTCATGGTGCCATGTTGCCCCAACAAGGTTAGAGCCAGTTTAGGACCTGATCATAAAACCATAGAAATGAAACAGCACAGAAGAGGGCCATTTGGTCCATCTTATCCATGCCAACCCAAAGACACCCAGATGCCCTTTCAAATTCCATCTTCCTGCACACGGCCTTTAGTCACAGCACTTAAGGTACAGATACTGGTTCTCCTTGAGGGTCTTTGTCTCTATTACCAGTTCAGGAAGTGAATTCCAGACACACCCACCCTCTGCATAAAAATATTTTTCCTCCCGTCCTCTCTAATCCTTCTGCCACTTAGCTTGAATCTGTAACCTCTGTTTTTTTTTTTAAACTCTCTTCCAAGGGAAATAGGTTCCTCCTGTCTGTTCTGTCTCTAATCCTCACAATGTTATGTACCTCAGTCACGTCACCCCTCAGCCTTCTCTGTTTCAAAAAATACAATTCCAATTTCTCCTCATAGCTACAATCCTCCAGTCCTAGCAACATTCTTGTAAATCTGCTCTGCATTACCTCCTGAGCAATTGTATCCTTCCACTAATGTGGTGACCACAACTACACCAAGTACTCCAGTTGTGGCCTCCTCAGTGTCTTTAACAGTTTCATCATATCCCTGATTTTGTACTCTATATCTCTGCTAACGAAGGAGAGCATTCCATATGCCATTTTTACCACCTTATCTACCTGTACTGTCACCTTTAGCCACCTGTGCACTTGCACACCAAGAATTCTCACTTTGTGTATCCCTCTCAGTATTTTGCTTTTTTTTGTGTATTCCCTTTTACTCTGTGACCTCCCTAAATGCATTATCTTGTGAGAGTTTAATTCTGCCTGCCACTTTCCTGCCCACTCCTCCAACCCTTGTTTCTCAATTTGGAGCTTAGAGCTATTCTCTACAATTTCCTCAGACCCCCATATTCAGTCTAGATTTTTAATGTATCAAACAGACAGCCAGGGTCCCAACACTGAGCCCTGAAAAACACTACTTTTGAAACAGCCTTCTATTTGTAAGGTCAGCCATCAATTATTACCCTTTTTTTTATCACGAAGCCAACTTTTGGATCCAATTTAACACATTACCCTGTATCCCATGGGCTTTTACTTCTTTAATGTGGCTGCCAGGTGGGACCTTGTCCATGTGGATTTTAGTAAATTTTTTGACAACATCCACTGCACTACCCTCGTCGATCCTCCTTCTCTCTTCCCTAAAGAACCCAATAACATTGTAAAGCATGACCTTTTCTTAACAAAGCCGATGTAATGTTAAATTAGAATCAGGATATAATTTGACACAAGAAATGCAAAACTCAGTGATGGCCTTGGTGTTGAGAAGTGGCTTTGCTGGCTGGACAAACACACTTGCCGAAATTATCATGGGGTCATGTACTTGCATACGGCTGAACAAGCTATTTCCACAGGCACTGAGTTAAAATTGAGCCTAATGTTTTTGGATATTTACACTAGATAGTCCATGAACTATACATTCTATGAACCAGAAAATGCTCTAATCTGTCTCTCTTCACGCAAAATACAGTGAGACTCTTTGGTTGGACAGATATCCTCTGTAACTTTATTTTTACCTTGAGATTACTAGCACATAGTAGGCTCCTCCATCTCCACTGGAGAATTGAACCAGATTGGAGGGGGGGTGGGGTGGGGGGGGGTGGGGTGGGGAGGTTGCTTTTGCTTTTGCTGTCTTACTACTAAGTAAAAATAGTATCATTTACCCGAGCATGAAGCTGCCTTGTCTTCAGCTGTAATGTTAAGTGCTGAAGCATATCGGACAAAGTGCAGTTCTGACTATAATGAATTGAAACCCAGTCCAGTTGTAACTACACAACTTCTAAACTGCAGAATGTTCAGAGAAAACTCCTGAATCACAATTCTATACAGATGGGATGCTTGACTAGGAGGAGGTGTTGAACAAAGTCATAACTGTGTGACACTTGTGAGACTAGAAGATGAATGTATCATTGAGAATCTTTAAAGTGTTTCCAGCTGTCACATTTCTTGTTCGCAACTTTACCCCATGTTGTCCATTCCACGCCCTCTTTATTTATTGCCCATATAACTATCCAAGTTTCAGAATGACTCTGTTACAGTTTTATACTGTGGTTTATAATAGGTTATTCACCTTGAAAATGCAGTAAACACAGTTGTGGATTATTATAGCTACTTTGTTTCAGTAAACAATTCTTTTTAAAATTGATAGGCTCTTTGGAAGAGTTGTTTGATGCCTTTGATTTAGTTACAAGAATTGAAATGTAACGACAAAGAAATATTTAAACAACTTGTTTTTTAAAGCGTTAAAAGAAACCTATGCTTTAAAATGTTTATAATCAAAGTGAAGACTGTGATTCATCCCCATTTAGGTTCAAAATTTGCTGCAAGACTTTTAAACACCATTTGTTTAATATATTTTGGAATATATTTATAACCCCTGAGGTGAATTCAATATGTTATCACAACAGGAATTTGAACTACCGCTCATGTGTAATTTTTATAACAGGGGCCTTGGAGGGCTTCTTTCGTTTTATTCAAAATCAAGTAAATGCAAGATTATACAATGGTTTGAGTCAGTATTATAAAATTTCAGTGTGTTGCGATGTCATGGACAGTGCTTTTATACTTGGTGATTTTCTTATTTCTCATTCTCCTCTTACATAACACAATGAGATGCAGTCACTTTCAAAATTACTATTGGAGAGGAGAGAGAGAGAGAACATTCGGGTACATTTTGACTTTCATTGAGTTTCCAGTGGACTGTGACAAGTCAATGTATCCCCATCCATTGTGCCGGAAGCTTCCAAACGTTTAACAGGCCAGGCTTCATGAACAGGGTGCCACTTGATTCCCTGATAAAAGGTTTGCTGGAATTGGCAATCCCTTGAAAGCTTTGGGGATAGAAGTGGGTGAAGGGATCTGCACAGAAGGGTCTCAGGGAGGAAAGGGGTGTCCAGGATTGTAGAGACTTGAACTTGTTAGTGGGAGTGCCAGGGAACCACTCCTACACCTTCAGCTCAACAAGCAAAGCCCAGATCCCACCCTGTTTGGAAGTTTTTCCTACTTTGCAACTGGTTTTAGCCAGTGTTCATCTGGATTCAGGCTGGAGTTAAAAGTATATTGGGACATAATTGACTTCTGCATCTCTCTATTCAAAGAAGGGTTCTTTTGGTTTTGGGCAGAAGCTAGAAGTCAAAGTAGAGGCCACCGCTGGTGGGATCATGATGGTTTTCTGCTGTAAATGTGGTGGAATGGGCTTAACTGTCAGGTTTCTGTCATGTTTAAAATAGACAAATTAATTTTCTGATATCCAACATGAATTTAATGCAGCTTTATTAAAAAAATCAGCAACCATGATTGTACATTGTTCATGTTGGTCTGTGCAGAGCAGCAGTAATGCCAGATATTTGTGGATCCATTGTCAAAGACTAACTTCAATAAAGGTAGAAAAGGAGCAAAGAACATTAGCAAATAATGCAGGTTTTTTTGAGTTATTAGTACTATCTGCTCTTGAACTGTACACCATGGCTTTAGAAAGCCTGACTAACCACAAGAAGTAAAGATTAATACCTCATCTGGGACTTTCTGCTTTGGTGATACCTGTTGTAATATTAGCAATGGTGAACTTTGCTCTCTGCCCACTGGCTCTGACCCATGTGGCATTCCTGGATGCCGGCTTATTAATATGTCCCTGTCAGCAGGACTGTATGCAGTGACGTTAGGCAGGCCGGCAGCTGCAGAAAGTGGATATAAATTTGTTAAATGGGCAATAATACAGAACACTGGAGAAACTCAGCATAGCTGGCAGCATCTGGAGAGAGAATTACAGTAAATGTTCCAAGTCTGGTATGACTCGTCTTCAGACAATATGCTAAATGGGCAATTGGCAGCAAACTTCCAGGGACAGTGTGATCTAGATTGTGTCAGACCAGCCCAATATTTTCAGAATCAGATAGTCAAATGAGATGGCTATAAAGTGGGAGGTCAGGGTGGCATGAAATCACAAAGCAATCTGACTATGCAATAATGCAAGCACCATCATGTAGGTACTGCCACACTGGTTATTACATGGGGAAGTGCCCTTCACAATACAGCCTGTGACTGCAGCTGTGTGCCATTGACTCCTGCCGTGCTGGGATTGGATTTAAAGGAGGCCAGACTTGGTCCCTTCCCCCAACATTGAGACTTCAGGTTTCTGCTGGACTCTGGACTCTGACCAAACCAGGGAACCCATCACCATCAGAGAGATCACAACAGTATTATCAATTTACCCCCAGGTAGTCTCTTTAATATTTGTTTGGGCAGGTACCTGATGCTGGACTCATCCCATCTTTATTGACAGACATTTCATTAAATTCACTGTCCTCCCATCTCCATGTGACTGACTGAGATTATATCCCAAGTCTGGAAAATTTAACACCTAGTGTCACTATATTGTAGACTAATTTTAATCTTTCCAAGCATATTTGGATGAGTAAATTCATGAGCACTATGTCTTCAGGCACAAAACCCGGTTGTGGCAGCATCAATTTTCCCAGTTAATCTTCCACCTCTGCCTGATCCAGGGCCACCACAAGACTGGAGCCAAATACACTAGAATGTATTTCCTGTGGTCTTTGGAAGGGGTCAAGTGACCTTTTCCGTTTTACACTTTCTTAATTCCACACAGGACAGCATCAATTGTAATAGAGAAATGCACTTTATTAGATTCTGTTTCAAATCAAATGCATGAAGGTCATAAAGTTAAAATGCAGATTTTATATCATTCTGTTAGTTTGCTTCAATTGTTTTAACTGGTTGATCATAGGCCATCAAGATTTAGCTAATAATTAGCCAAAAGAGACAGTGTCAGTGACCAAATTGACCTGTGCTCCTAAAATTGCTGATTAACTACATGTTTGTTTTGATTATATATTCAGCTCATTTAATCAGATTTTACGAGTCAAGTACAAAATTAGAGAGACCCATCCAGCACTTTGAATAATGCAGTGTCTTTTTACATCCACAGTTCCAAACGTTGGTTTTACTGACTCTGATGGAAATGCCAATTCAGGTATAGTAATTTCTAGATTTATTCGTGAGTCGAACAGAAATTGTTATAGTTAAATTGTGCTTCCCTTGAGTTTTTCTGGAATTATCTTCTATGTTAACATAACCTGTAAGAAAGATGCATTGCAATTCAATATCATTGTAGATGTTTTGTTTCACACATCCAATCAGCTCTGGTGAAATAATGCGACCAGGTTTTTAGAGATGGCTACTATCAATTTATAGTGTCATAGAGAGAGGAGTCATACAGCATGGAAACAGATCTTTCCGACCGACCAGTCCATGCCGACCATAATCTCAAACTAAACAAGTCCCGCCTGCTTGCACTTGGCCAGATCCCTTCAAACGTTTCCTATTCATGGATTTATCAAAATGTCTTTTAAACCTTGTAACTGTACCTGTATCCACCACTTCCTCTGGAAGTTCATTCCACACACAAACCACCCTGTGTTTTTAAAAAAGAAATAGTTATGTTCTGCTCAGTTACTTCTGTTTCTCATCCTCTATGTATCGCTTCATGTTTGTTAACTTCAAGTGACTGGAGGTCAAAATGTTATTTCATTTAAAAGCACTTTTTTTTGATTCATTAATGTTAACCCATTTAGAATCCCGATGTCACTTTGCATGCCCTTAGCTCCCAGGACATATTTTTGAGAAAAATGTGGTACTTCAGCAAAGAACAGCATGAATCCTCACTACTGCTCAGGATTCTATTGGGAACTGAGAACAACTTCCCAGGCAGGAAAACCATCAAAATTAATTAAACACAGGGTAATGCATTTTAGATGCTCCACAACGTTGCATGTGATTGCAGGGTATGTGCTGTCTTTTGATTAATAAGATCAACTTATTGTTTTGACATTTGACAAAACATGTTGCTTATTTGTATAAACATCAGAATTGTTAGATAAAACTGTTCCTATTAGCAGAAGGGTTGAGAACTGGAGAACCCTGTTACAAGGTGATTGGCAAATGGCTCGACAATGACGAAAGTGGAAATATTTTGCTCAGTGAGTATTAAGGATCTGGAGTACACTGTGTTAGAGGTTGGTGGAGGCAGATTCAATCAATGCTTTCGAAAGGGAATTGAATCAGAACCTGAAGAGAACATTTGGAGGCCGGTAGGAAGAGGGCAGCAAAGTGGAACTAGATTGTGGATTTTTTTTTGAGAGAACTAGTGCAGATGTAGAGGATCGATTGGCCTCTTCATGTGCTGAGTGATTCTATGAGGCTCCTTTATCACTCAACTCTGAATCATGTCAACAACAACCTGGTACCTAAAGCTATCTTATTTTGAAATGTTGTTTCACTGTATAGGGGAATTAGACAGTCATTTGAGCACACTGGTTGGTTGAATGACCCTATTCAACTCCACATAAAAGCTTAACAAGGGAGAAATATTAACCAGGATACCAGGACAATTCTCAACTCGTATGCAGATCGTCTGAACGATAGAAACAAGAAATTTGAGCCCATTGCCTCTGAGTAAGACGTGAATAAACAGTAAATCTTACAGCAAAATTTAGGATCATAAATGGTATGTGCTCTAATCTTAATGTACAGCAATAAATAGTCTTGTAGCGTTGTAATGAACTCCTTCAAAATATACATTGAGCAGAGAGGTGGCAGTCTTTTGTTGAAGTATTTATTGTTCTTCTGAGTCATGTGTTTACCCAGAGATGCTCTGGTACAAGGCCAAGGGGTTGAGGAGAGAGCAGGCTGAGATGAATAGCTTTTACACGTAAGTTATTGAATGTATTTAGTTTGCTTGCTGACATGAATTGGATGTCATATAAATTAACTATGGCAGTAAAACTTACCTTGAACTTTGCCTCAAGTCCAAACAAGAGGATGAAAATGTTATAATGTTAAACCTACTGTAGTTTGCTGTAGCCTTTTTCTTCTGGTTTAGTTTTGAAGCTAATTCATCAAGTCAAAGTTAATTAACCGAAGAGAGAGAAATTGGTGAGCAAGGGTGAGTGATTAAGCAAGATTTTCCATACAGGTGGGGATGGGCCAAGGAGCGATCTGCTGTGTCTTCAGTATCAGATACTGTTCCAAAATAAAATATTTCCACCCCTATTTAGTTGGGTCGATACAAATGATGTTGCATATATGGCATGAACATTGCTAAAGGAGCAGATGACATTAGGGAAAGCACCAGATAAAGCAATTATTTTCAAAAAAATTTTACTGTTACTCTGCCAGTCACATGACTCCTCAGCATGTGACCAACGCCAGATGCAAAACTTTTCCTCCCTCACCGAAAGACAGGCTATCCTGTATAGTTACGAATACTGTCAGCAAAACATTCTGATTATGTACATGAATGATGAGTCAGGGTGATATGAATAGGCTTGGCCTATGATATGTGGCATTCCGACTGGATAAAAAGCCTCGCCATTTTGGTGTTGTTATAATCTGCCAAATTGCGATGGTTGGGTGAATTGTTTGAAACTGATTGTTTGTTTTCAAAGCTCCTTTGCTGTTCAGTGTATTCCCTAACACTTTTTTGATAATACATATTTTTCCAGACTGAATCTGGTGAATCATATGACAGAGTCAAAGCCCATGAGAGAATTTTAATATTATTAGAGAATCTGATGCACAATATTAATTGTAGTTGATCTGCAATATTCACAATTGTCTTACTAGGAAAAAGGATGTATAAGAAGTACGTGGAGGCCAAGTTTCCCTTGGCTGATCTACTGGACTTCAGTGATAAAGGGTTCAGAAAAGATTTACAAGGATGTTGCCAGGGTTGGAGAGTTTGAACTATAGGGCGAGGCTGAATAGGCTGGGGCTGCTTTCCCTGGAGCATCGGAGGCTGAGAGGCAACCTTCCAAGTTTATAAAATCATGAGGGACATGGATAGGGTAAACAGCTAAAGTCTTTTCCCCAGGGTAGGGAAGTCCAAAACTAGGGGGCATAGGTTTAAGATGAGAGGGGAAAGATTTAAAAGGGACCTGAGAGGCAATATTTTCATGCAGAGGATGGTGCATAAATAGAATGAGCTGCCAGATGAAGTGTTGGAGGCTGGTACAATTACAACATTTAAAAGGTATCCGATGGGTATATGAATAGAGGGATATGGGCCAAGTGCTGGCAAAAGGGACTTAATTAATTTAGGATATTTGGTCAGCATAGACGAGTTGGACAGAGGTTTATGTTTCCGTGTTATACAACTCTATAACTTTGAATTTGTAGCACCAAGTTGGTGGAGTTGCAGATGGTGAGGAGGATTGTCAAAGGTTTCTGTAGAATATAGATAAATTGCAGATTTGGACAGAGAAATAGCAGATGGAGTTTAAGCTGGACAAATAAGAGGTGTTGCATTATAGAAGATCATATTCAGGTGCAAGCTATACAATAAATGGCTGAACTCTTAGGAACATTGAGAAACAGATGGATCTGGGTGTGCAGGTCCACAGATCCCTGAAAGTAGCAACACAGATGGGTAAGGTGGTCAAGACACATACAGCACGTTCGCCTTCATTGGCCTGAGCATCGGATATCAAAGTTGGCAAGTTGTGTCACAACTGTATAAAACTTTAGTTAGGCTGCATTTGGGATATTGCGTGCAGTTCTGTTGCATAGCGACCAGAAAGATATGGATGCGTTGGAGAGGATGCAGAGAAGTTTTCCCAGGATGTTGTCTGGTGTGGAGGGTTTTAGGTATGAGGAGAGGTTGGATAAACTCAGATTGTTATCCCTGGAAAGACAGAGATGCAGAGAGATCTACAAAACTGAGGGGTGTAGATAGGGTGGATGGTCAGAGCCTTTTACTCAGGATGAAAAGGTCAACTACAAGAGGGCACAGGTTCAAAGTGAGAGGGGAAAGTTTTAGGGGAGAATTGCAGGGAAAATGTTTCACACAGAAAATGGTGGGTGTCTGGAATGCACTGCCAGTGGAGGTATTTAAGGCGTACCTTCATAGATACATAAATAGGAGACTAACAGAGGGATAGAAGCCACTTATGGGCAATAAGTAGCAGTTTAAATAAGGGCTCGGAATCAGCCAGGCTTGGTGGACCGAAGGGTTTGTTCCTTGTTCTTTTTTTCTCTTAAAGTACAATGGTAGTTTACCAGAGTGACTTGAATAAACATTGTCACTTGGATAAGTAACCTTCTATCCTTGGTTGGGAGAAGCTTGACCCTTTAGAAGGGCATGGATATGGTTGGGTGGGTTGGAGGCGGGCCTTCCCACTTGCTTAGCCTTCAAGGGAGCTGGAGTAACACTGGAGGCCAGTAGAGGTGAGAAAGTTTATAATGACCTCTAGGAGGTGCGTTGAGTGGTGTGGAGGAAGGGGAGGATAACGTGAACTCAAGATATTTGTTTAGATACTTGTTTCTTTAAATTTGATATATATTAGACAAATCCTAGTAAAGCACTGGAAGGTGCCAGTCTGGCATAACTGCCAACAGTTTTCGGGACTTAGTGTCTGAAAGATGTTAATCTATTTAACCAAATCATATCTCTTTAATTAGACAGCTATATTTTATTGAGATAAACTGACTTTGCCACTGGGAAATAAAATTAATGCAAATTTTCTCCCTCTCTAACTTGTTGAGAGCAAGTAGCCAGTACAGGTAAAGGACTGAAGCTGGAGTCACCTTGTCAACATAGTTTAGGAAAACTCCAGGTTATGTCCAAAATATTTCTTTCAGGAAATCATCATTCATAATTCAACTAGACCTTCAGAAAGCTAATAATTTAAATACACTCAGCTAATTTAGGTAGTGTACATCACTGTTAAAGCAATTAACAAACATTAAGTTTGGTGAGCTGAACACAGTGACATTTCTGTTAGTAACACTGAGGGAATGAGGCAAAGATGTTGGTGGGTTTTTCAGTCTTGGTGTCGGCTTTCTGGAATGATGATTATGCCTGTACGCAGTTTTATTGTGGTCGCTGTTATCAGGCTGGGTGCAGCTTTATAACTATTTCAAACAAGAACTTTGTAAGTCATGAATGCTGCTCTTTCTGACTGGATACTCTCAATGTCAGGTCATGTGGTGATTTAATTTCAGTGACCCTCAACTGAATGTATTCGATTGAATGTTGTTGACTGACAGACTGCTGTCCTGAAATATCTTTTAATCACAGCAGAACATTTCCCATAGGCTTCCCTCTGGCACTCACTAATCCTTCAGACTAGGTAAATTGGTGCATTGCAGCCTAGAGACCAAATGGATTTGCAACATTTTTTATCTCCAGTTTTAACTTCAAACTTCTCCCTTTACACATCTCTTTTCATTGGCCACCTCTTACTGTAGTATATTTACATAAATGGAGATGATTTACACAAGACCTCGTTTGGGTTGAACAATGAAATATACATATTCTGCCGCGGCTAACAAATGGTTTGAAATGATTGGGAGACTGAAACCAATTGGCCTTCAAGGATTAATTCATTGTTAGAATTTTGCACAGCCTCAGGTGTAGAGTTTCATGTACAAAGGAAGGTGAAAGTAGTCCATAAGTGGGATTTATGGAAAGTAAGCAAAGTCAAATATACAAATCAAGCATATGGATCAACTCCTAACTCCACGGGATGAACAATTGATATGAACAATAAATATCAACATAGGGTCTGGGTGGGTCACTGTTCAGAGGGTTGGTGTGGACTTGTTAGACTGAATGGCCTGTTTCCACACTATAGGGGTTCTTGATCTATGATATGACGCCAGACCTACAGCAATGTGGTTGACTCTGAACTGCCCTCTGGGCAATTAGGGATGGTGCCTCGCCAGTGACGTCCTCATCCTTTGAACGGATAAAGAAAATCAAAACACCCCATTTACAACTGCAGTTTCTCATGACCTTTCCCACTTACCTGGATGGGTGTAGCTGCAATGACGCTCACAAAACTTGATACCATCCAGGACAAAGCCCGCTTGGTTGGCATCATATCCGCAACTGCAAATGTGTTGCTGGTCAAAGCACAGCAGGTTAGGCAGCATCTCAGGAACAGAGAATTCGACGTTTCGAGCATAAGCCCTTCATCAGGAATAAGAGAGAGAGAGCCAAGCAGGCTGAGATAAAAGGTAGGGAGGAGGGACTAGGGGGAGGGGCGGTGGAGGTGGGATAGGTGGAAGGAGGTCAAGGTGAGGGTGATAGGCCGGAGTGGGGTGGGGGCGGAGAGGTCAGGAAGAGGATTGCAGGTTAGGAGGGCGGTGCTGAGTTGAGGGAACCGACTGAGACAAGGTGGGGGGAGGGGAAATGAGGAAGCTGGAGAAATCTGAATTCATACCTTGTGGTTGGAGGGTTCCCAGGCGGAAGATGAGGTGCTCCTCCTCCAGCCGTCGTGTAGTTGTGTTCTGCCGGTGGAGGAGTCCAAGGACCTGCATGTCCTCGGTGGAGTGGGAGGGGGAGTTAAAGTGTTGAGCCACGGGGTGATTGGGTTGGTTGGTTCGGGCGGCCCAGAGGTGTTCTCTGAAGCGTTCCGCAAGTAAGCGGCCTGTCTCACCAATATAGAGGAGGCCATATCGGGTGCAGCGGATGCAATAGATGATGTGTGTGGAGGTACAGGTGAACTTGTGGCGGATATGGAAGGATCCCTTGGGGCCTTGGAGGGAAGTGAGTGTGGAGGTGTGGGTGCAAGTTTTACATTTCCTGCGGTTGCAGGGGAAGGTGCCGGGGGTGGAGGTTGGGTTGGTGGGGGGTGTGGATCTGACAAGGGAGTCACGAAGGGAGTGGTCCTTGCGGAACGCTGATAGGGGAGGGGAGGGAAATATATCCTTGGTGGTGGGGTCCGTTTGGAGGTGGCGGAAATGGCGGCGGATGATACGTTGTATGTGCAGGTTGGTGGGGTGGTAGGTGAGAACCAGTGGGGTTCTGTCTTGGTGGCGGTTGGAGGAGCGGGGCTCAAGGGCGGAGGAGCGGGAAGTGGAGGAGATGCGGTGGAGGGCATCGTCGATCACGTCTGGGGGGAATCTGCGGTCCTTGAAGAAGGAGGCCATCTGGGCTGTGCGGTGTTGGAATTGGTCCTCCTGGGAGCAGATGCGGCGGAGACGAAGGAATTGGGAATATGGGATGGCGTTTTTACAGGGGGCAGGGTGGGAAGAGGTGTAGTCCAGGTAGCTGTGGGAGTCAGTCGGTTTATAATAGATGTCTGTGTTGAGTCGGTCGCCCGAGATAGAAATGGAAAGGTCTAGGAAGGGGAGGGAGGAGTCTGAGACAGTCCAGGTGAATTTCAGGTCGGGATGGAAGGTGTTAGTAAAGTTGATGAACTGTTCAACCTCCTCGTGGGAGCACGAGGCAGCGCCGATACAGTCATCGATGTAGCGGCCACCAACACTCAGCAGTAGTGTGTACCATCTACAAGAGGCACTGCAGAAACTCACCAAAATCCTCAGACAACACTTTCTAAATGCATGACCAGTTCTAGATAGAAGGACATGCGTGGCATATACATTGGAACACTACCACCTGCAAGATCCCCTCCAAGCCATTCAAAATCCTGACTTGGAAATACATTGCTGTTACTGGAGTGTTGCTGGGTCAAAATTCTGCAATTCCCTCCTAAAGGGAAATTTGCATCTACCTGGGTGTGGACTGTAGTGGTTTAAGAATACAACTCACCACCAGCTTCTCAAGGGCAAACTAGGGACCGGCAATTGAAAAATGCTGGCCAGCCAGCAATACCCATTTCCCATGAGTGAATGGCTTACATCACTAAATTATTGGACACCCTACATTTAAATAATCTTTAAATCAAGTGACCACCTTTTATGAGAAGAAAGTTTGTCTGCTACAGTCCACTAGCCATGGAGAAATTGAGAGTGTGACACAGTGAGCAGAGATCTGACACATCTCCACATACGACTCTGATCAGGATCACTTGACGTGTTGATGAAATCTTCATCAAAAAGTCTGAGATGGAATGTCAATGGACCATGAAAGAAGAGTCAAAGCTATCCTCAACAAGGATTATCAATCATTTTCTTTTAGGGAATACCAGAACAGAGAACCTAGGCATGTTTTTTTTTTAAGTGCTTTCACAGTGTTAATATCCTCAAGGCCTCATTGGTGAAGTGCAGCATTCCTACAGACACCTGAGAATCATTGACCCAAGACCTTAAAAGATGGAGGAGGCGCATCCGGGAATATGTCAAGCACCTCGAGACTTGCCGTTGGGGGAGAAAATGGAAGCTAGGCAAAACCAGCGTAAAGAGCACACTGCCATACCAATACCCCACCCACCGTGACCACCAACAGAGCCTCTCGTAGCTGCATCAGTCTGTACAGCCACCTCTACACTCCCCCTGGGAGTGGAAGAGAGTCATTCTCGTCTGCAAGTGGCTGCCAGTGACGATGAATATCTCAACAGCTGAAGTTGGGAGCAAATAGCTCAATGTAGGACAACAAGAGAAACTGGGGCTGATTTCTTTCATATAGCTAAGCCCACACTCTTATATCTGTATCCAGCGGTTTCAGTTTTATATATTTATGTATTTATTTGTAAAATAATAGCCCATATCTCAGATAATATTCAATTCTTAAAACATTGCTATTGATATCTGACAACTTGATAAAACAACTGGAAAATCTTTTAAGGATTTCAAAATACATATCTAACTTGGGAACCTGCCAACTTGGAGAGGAAAAAGCTGCTTATTTTTAACTGATTCCTGACAGGGGTGGGACTTTCAGCTAGGTACTGGATTCCAAAACATACCAGATCCACAGTCTTCGAAATTACGTCAGTTATTTATAATCTGTCATTAACTGACAAGATGTAGATATTTTCTTTCTTTCCCAGAAATTGATGTGTTAAGAGGTATTTTCAAAGGTAAAAGTTTGACAACTTGTTTCTTGGTAATGTTTATTAAATAATGTATTATCATGATATCATTTATACTCATGTAAAGTTTGAGTTTCTAAACTTATTCTTTGGGTCAAAATGTAAAGTGTTGACTTGTACATAAGCTAGATTTTGGCAAGTTTGAAATCTACTCTGTCCCATTGCTAATGTAGAGTTTTCGGGATCAGTGGTGCTGGAAGAGCACAGCAGTTCAGGCAGCATCCAAAGTGCAGCGAAGTAAACGTTTTGGGCAAAAGCCCTTCATCAGGAATAAAGGCAGTGAGCCTGAAGCGTGGAGAGATAAGCTAGGGGAGGGTGGAGGTGGGGAGAAAGTAGCATAGAGTACAATGGGTGAGTGGGGGAGGGGATGAAGGTGATAGGTCAGGGAGGAGAGGGTGGAGTAGATAGGTGGAAAAGGAGCTAGGCAGGTCGGACAAGTCCAGACAAGTCATGAGGACAGTGCTGAGCTGGAAGTTTGGAACTAGGGTGAGGTGGGGGAAGGGGAAATGAGGAAACTGTTGGAGTCCACATTGATGCCCTGGGGTTGAAGTGTTCCAAGGCGGAAGATGAGGCGTTCTTCCTCCAGGCGTCTGGTGGTGAGGGAGCGGCGGTGAAGGAAGTCCAGGACCTCCATGTCCTCGGCAGAGTGGGAGGGGGAGTTGAAATGTTGAGCCACGGGGCAGTGTGGTTGATTGGTGCGGGTGTCCGGGAGATGTTCCCTAAAGCGCTCTGCTAGGAGGCACCCAGTCTCCCCAATGTAGAGGAGATCGCATCGGGAGCAACGGATACAATAAATGATATTAGTGGATGTGCAGGTAAAACTTTGATGGATGTGGAAGGCTCCTTTAGAGACTTGGATAGAGGTGTGGGAGGAGGTGTGGGCACAGGTTTTACAGTTCCTGTGGTGGCAGGGGAAAGTGCCAGGATGGGAGGGTGGGTTGTAGGGGGGCATGGACCTGACCAGATAGTCACGGAGGGAATGGTCTTTGCGGAAGGCGGAAAGGGGTGGGGAGGGAAATATATCTCTAGTGGTGGGGTATTTTTGGAGGTGGCGGAAATGTCAGCGGATGATTTGGTTTATGCGAAGGTTTGTAGGGTGGAAGGTGAGCACCAGGAGCGTTCTGTCCTTGTTATGGTTGGAGGGGTGGGGTCTGAGGGCGGAGGTGCGGGATGTGGACGAGATGTGTTGGAGGGCATCTTTAACCACTTGGGAAGGGAAATTGCGGTCTCTAAAGAAGGAGGCCATCTGGTGTGTTCTATGGTGGAACTGGTCCTCCTGGGAGCAGATACAGCAGAGGCGGAGGAATTGGGAATACGGGATGGCATTTTTGCAAGAGGTAGGGTGGGAAAAGGTGTAATCCAGGTAGCTGTGGGAGTCAGTGGGTTTGTAAAAAATGTCCGTGTCAAGTCAGTCGTCATTAATGGAGATGGAGAGGTCCAGGAAGGGGAGGGAGGTGTTAGAGATGGTCCAGGTAAATTTAAGGTCAGGGTGGAATGTATTGGTGAAGTTGATGAATTGCTCAACCTCCTCGTGGGAGCATGAGGTGGCGCCAATGCAGTCATCAATGTAGCAGAGGAAGAGATGGGGAATGGTGCCGGTGTAATTACGGAAGATCAACTGTTCTACAAAGAGACAGGGGCCCATACATGTGCCCATGGCTACCCCTTTGATTTGGAGGAAGTGGGAGGATTCAAAGGAGAAAATGTTAAGGGTGAGGACCAGTTCGGCCAAACAAATGAGTGTGTCGGTGGAAGGGTACTGTTGGGGACATCTGGAGATGAAAAAATGGAGGGGTTAGAGGCCCTGGTCATGGCAGATGGAGGTGTAGAGGGATTGGATATCCATGGTGGATATGTAGAGTTTTGCCAACCCCACCCCCAAAATTAGTACAATAGGAGCCAAAAGATTTTTATTCTTGACTGACCAGCCATTGTCAATGGTCTGCTAGTCTATGATTTTATCAGACAAGGGTTTACAGCAGGCGGTTTGTTTGACTTAACCACCGAGCTGATGGTAAGTGGTAAGTGAATTTAAAAATTGGAGATTAAATTATTATACACGAAATTGACCATGTTACATGTGTATATGCAGCAATTTAATTGTGTGTAACTTCTATTTCTTCTTTTTTCAATTCAGCAAATGGCAACCATTTCACTTTAGGTATGTATTTTGAAATTCAGTGCTTTTATTCTAAAGAATTTTTGGATGGTAAATAATATTTTTAACTGGTAGTTCTAACTCAGTGGTGCAGGTTCGTATTTGACTAAATGCTTCATGTTAGCAGATGTCTCTCTTCTGTTAGGATAATATTTACTCTGTGAAATATTAACTAAAGGATCTAAGTTTCAAAAGTGTGTGCAGTCTTTCAAGTTTGTAGCAATAAAGAAAGATTTATAGCAAGATGGAATTTTTGTTTTTGTTCCAACAGTCAAACATAAAACAAGCATTTTCAATTTCCTCCAACAACAAAATATTATATCTAAAATATTATTCTGCACTTTTCAAAAATACAATTATCCCAATGCAGTTCAAAATTGGAATAAACATCAAACCATTGGGGAAAGAGTTTAGGAAAGAGCTGATCTGATGTAAAAAAAAAGTTAGAATTTTTTTAGAATCCCTACAGTGTGGAAACAGGCCCTTCATCCCAACAAGTCCACACCAACCCTCCAAAGAGTAACCCAACCAGACCCATTCCCCCTACCCTATATTTACCCCTGACTAATACACCTAACTCACACATCCCTGAACACTACAGGCAATTTAGCATGGCCAATTCACCTACTCTGCACATCTTTGGACTGTGGGAGGAAACCCACGCAGACACAGGGAGAATGTGAAAACTCCACACAGACAGTCGCATGAGGCCGGAATTGAACCCGGTTGCCGGTGCTGTGAGGCAGCAGTGCTAATCACTGAGCCACCGTGCCACCCCAAACTTAACAAGGGAAGTGGAAAGAAAATGTGAAAGGTATCATCTACAATGAAGTTGGCATCATTATTTCAGGGTGCCAGCTATGGGTGCGACAGTTGATATGACAAAGCCTGTCTTCAGACTCAAATCCACATGCCCCTTCTTGTTGAGACTAGAATATGTCCTTCTCTCCTTTTAGATGCATCAAGTGATTGTTCCTGAGATGATGAAGCAATCCATTCTGCAAGTTAATATCTGCAGCATGTTCCTCCTTTTTAGTTTGTACAGTCATTTTCAACTTATGACTATTGTAGTGTTATTGACATTATTTTCTTTGGCTTGAGTGTCAGATTTGTGATTTGTTGAGTTAGAAAATAGAGAAATACCAATATTGAGAAAGTAGATGCCAATCTCAGATCTTTAAAAGTGAGAATTCAGAAAAACCACAGAAGTAATTATGGGGAGCACACATCTTGCAAATCCATCCCACAAAATTTCACTTTGTGGTTGGGAGGGGGTGCATCCATGGCAACCCTAACAGTGATACCAGAAACTCCATCAGGATTTGGCTGGTTGGGCACAGTGCCAGATAAGGGGTGGCACGGTGGCTCAGTGGTCAGCACTGCTGCCTCACAGACATGGGTTCAATCCCCAGCTTTGGGTGACTGTCTGTCTGTCTGTGTGGAGTTTGCACATTCCCCCTGTGTCTGTGTAGGTTTCCTCCGGGTGCGCCGGTTTCCTCCCACATTCCAAAGATGTGCAGATTAGGTGGATTAGCCATACTAAGTTGCCCATAGTGATAAATGCATTAGTTAGGGGAATGGGTCTGGGTGGGTTACTCTTCAGAGGGAATCTAAACTAATCAACTCCTGGTAAAACAGTGCCCTGTGACTCCATTACAGAAGAGACTTCCCTAAAAAGTAGTTTTGACTCCCTGTTTCTTACCTTTTGCCTTTGGTAACTTGATCCATATCTTGAATCTCTAAATGGGCTTGATTTTAGTTTGAACAAGGCACAAACCCATGCCACTAAATCCCGCATCCTGACTAAGCAGCTAGAATAGGAGCTAGGATAAAGTGAGGACTGCAGATGCTGCACAGTCAGAGTCGAAAATCGTGGTGATGGAAATGCACAGCAGGTCAGGCAGCATCTGAGGAGTGGGATACTTGAAGTTTCATCAGGAATGTGAGGGTGGGGATAGGGGGAAAGTAACTGGGAAGGCAATAGGTGGGTGCAGGTGGGGGGTAATTGTGATAGCGGATTGGTGGAGGGGAAGGGAGATTTGGAAACTGGTGAAATTGATGTTGGTGCCATATGGTTGAAGGATCCTGCGACATTCTTCCTCTAGTCATCGGTTGATTTTGATTTGGTGATGGAGGAGGCCTAGGACTTGCATGTCCCTGGGGGAGTTGAATTGGTCAGCCACAGGGCAGTGGGGCTGTTAGGTGCATGTGTCCCAGAGATGTTCCCTAAAACACTCCGCGAGTTGGTTTCCTGTCTAGAATAAGAGTGCCTGACCTAGAGATTCCCAATTGTATCATCTCTTATCGAGTGTGGGCTCCAGACTGGAATCTTTCCAGAATACATATCCACTTCAAGGTCAAATGTAGCAAGTCCAGACCTTTAATGTTTGTGGCATACGTTAATAATTTAATGAAAATGTCAGAGGTATAATCAAGCAGTTTGCAGATGACCCAATAATTGATGGTGAAAGTGAGGACTGCAGATGCTGAATTATAGTCAAGATTAGAGTGATGCATCGCAGGTCAGGCAGCATCCGAGAAGCAGGAAAATTGACGTTTTGGGCAGGAGCCCTTCCTCAGGAATGAGGCTGGAAACCTCTGGGGTGGAGAGATAAATGGGAGGGGGTGGGGCTGGGGAGAAGGTAGCTGAGAGTGTATAGTGGATGGAGGAAGGGGTAAAGGTGATAGGTCGGAGAGGAGGGTGGAGCAGATAGGTGGGAAGGAAGATTGGCAGGTAGGACAGGTCATGAGGTGCTGAGCTGGAAGTTTGGAACTGGGGTAAGGTGGGAGGAGGGGAAATGAGGAAACTGGTGAAATCCATATTGATGCTCTGGGGTTGAGGGTTCTGAGGCGGAAGGTGAGACTTCTTCCTCCAGGCGTCTGGTGGTGAGGGAGCGTGGTGGAGGAGGCCCAGGACCGGCATGTCCTCAGCAGAGTGGGAGGGGGAGTTGAAATATTGGGCCACGGGACGGTGGGGTTGATTGGTGTGGGTGGCTCAGATGTTCCCTAAAGCGCTGTGCGAGAAGATATTGAGTCTCCCCAATGTAGAGGAGGCTGCATCGGGAGCAACGGATGCAATAAATAACATTTGTGGAAGTGCAGGTGATACTTTGATAGATGTGGAAGGCTCCTTTGGGGCCTTGGATGGAAGTGTGGGGGGGAAGTGCGGTGGCAGGGGAACGTGCCAGAAGGGGAGGATGGATTGTCACAGAGGGAACAGTCTTTGTGCAAAATGTATAGGGGTGGGGAGGAAAATATATCCCTGGTGGTGGGATCCGTTTGTAGGTGATGGAAATGTTGGCAGATGATGCAGTTTATTAGATTACTTACTTACTTAGATTAGATTACTTATAGTGTGGAAACAGGCCCTTCGGCCCAACAAGTCCACACCGACCCTCCGAACAGCAACCCACCCAGACCCATTCCCCTACATTTACCCCATTCACCTATCACTACGGGCAATTTAGCATGGCCAATTCACCTAACCTGCACATTTTTGGACTGTGGGAGGAAACCGGAGCACCCGGCGGAAACCCACGGGGAGAATGTGCAAACTCCACACAGACAGTTGCCTGAGGTGGAAATTGAATCCAGATCTCTGGCACTGTGAGGCAGCAGTGCTAACCACTGTGCCATCGTCCCAACCAGTTTATGTGGAAGTTGGTGGAGTGGAAGGTGAGGACCAGAGGTTTTTTTTTAGATTAGATTAGACTTACAGTGTGGAAACAGGCCCTTCGGCCCAACAAGTCCACACCGACCCGCCGAAGCGCAACCCACCCATACCCCTACATTTACCCCTTACCTAACACTACGGGCAATTTAACATGGCCAATTCACCTGACCCGCACATCTTTGGTCTGTGGGAGGAAACCGGAGCACCCGGAGGAAACCCACGCAGACACGGGGAGAACGTGCAAACTCCACACAGTCAGTCGCCTGAGGCGGGAATTGAACCCAGGTCCCTGGCGCTGTGAGGCAGCAGTGCTAACCACTGTGCCACCGTTCTGTCCTTGTTACGGTTGGAGGGGTGGGGTTTGAGGGCGGAGGTGCGGGACGTGGAAGAGATGCATTGGAGGGCATCTTTAACCACGTGAGAAGGGAAATTAGGGTCTTTAAAGAAGGAGGCCATCTGGTGTGTTCTGTGGTGGAACTGGTCCTCCTGGGAGCAGATATAGCGGAGGAATTGGGAATTCGGGATAGCATTTTTGCAGGAGGTAGGGTGGGAAGAGGTGTAATCCAGGTAGTTGTGGGAATTGGGGGGGTTTGTAAACATGTTGGAGTTGAGTCGGTCATCGGTGATGGAGATGGAAAGGTCCAGGAAGGGGAAGAAGGTGTCAGAGATCGTCCAGGTGAATTTAAGGTTGGGGTGGAATGTGTTGGTGAAATTGATGAACTGCTCAACCACCTCGTGGGAGCATGAGGTGGCACTGATGCAGTCATCAATGTAGCGGAGGAAAAGGTGGGGAGTGGTGCCGGTGTAACTATGGAAGATGGACTGTTCTACGTAGCCATCAAAGAGACAGGCACAGCTGGGGCCTGTACAAGGGCCCATGGCTACCTCTTTGGTCTGGAAGAAGTGGGAGGATTCGAAAGAGAAATTGTTGAGGGTAAGGACCAGTTCAACCAAATGAATAAGAGTGTCAGTGGAAGGGTACTGGTGAGGACATTGGGAGAGGAAGAAATGGAGGGCTTGAAGGCCCTAGTCATGGCAGATGGAGGTGTAGAGGGATTGAATATCCATGGTGAAGATGAGGTGTTGGGGACCAGGGAAACAGAAGTCTTGGAGGAGGTGCAGGGCGTGGGTGGTGCCCCGAATGTATGTGGGGAGTTCCTGGACTAGGGGGGATAGGACAGTATCGAGGTAGGTGGAGGTGAGTTCAGTGGGCAGAGAATAATGAGGAAGAGGTCAACAGATTGGTCAGCTGCACGGAACACTGGCAAATGAAATTCAACCCAAAAATGTCAGGTAATACCCTTAGGGAGGGCTAATAAGGCAAATAATTGCGTTATGAATGGTGGGACCCTGGAAAATACTGAAGATCAGTGTGACCCTTGTAACATTTAAGCCATGTTTAAATGTAGTCTCCATGGCTTTAGTCTAAAGGCTGAAAAACTGAATTTGTGTAATCAGAATTTTATTGACGACATGATGGACTGGATGCCCCCCTCCTCTGCTGTAAATACCTGAGTCACCTAGGAGACTCCTGTCAGACCCTCTGGTATGGGTGTATTTGAATGACCAACTAATTCTAGGACTTAAATCCTCAGAGCTCAATATGTCTGTTCCCTCAATATGATCTGTACCAGACCTCTGCCTGCCCCCACCCCCTCCACCCCCCCCCCCCACCCCCCCCACCCCAGCCTCCCACCCCTCTGCAGTTGGGTTGGGGGACAATCAAAGGTCTGTTGTGAAAAAGAGGTATGCATGTGTTACAAGGAAGTTCCACTTGACCCTCAAATAGTCCACTCTGTCACATTATAGCAACTAGTGACTATCTGTAAGCAAGAGGCCTTGCTGCTAGAGTTTTCATAGTGGGGTGAAATAGGCGGAATCCATCAACTGCCTGTTTCAATATTGAGAGAGTTTAAATGGTGTTAGCGGATCAAGAAGAAAAATGATGTGAGTTTAAAGCTGACAGGTCTGACTAAAAAAAAAGAGACAATATCCAGTTGTACAACTTGTGGTATGGCCTTTATCACTTATAGGAGTGTTCCAGGCCTTCAGCACAGCCTGTAACAGGCCTCTGAGCCCCTCTTACTCTGCTGTACTGACACTTGCTCATGGTCAGGAGGCAGAACAGCAGCTGACAGAGAACATTTCTCGAAAGAGCTCTCCCTCAACACCTACCCCCTGACCTAAAGATGCATTGTCTTTGAGGAAGGTCAGGGCCTTTTGTCTTGAAACAGAAGTTCTGATCTTATATGTCTGTTATATTCTGTAGGTGATACGCTGGCTGTTATATTTGGGACCTTATTCGGATGTACTGCCTTGGCATTTGCGGTTTATGTGCTGAAACAAAAAAAACAAAGGTGAGAAGAGTGGATGCTTTTTATAAACTTCCGAAATTTGTAGAAACCTCGGTATGATTTAGTGCCACCAATTAATCTATTCAAACGTAAAGGCGACATTTTTTTTAACAAGTGTATAAAGAAGCAATAAGAATAAAAATGATGGCTTACCACTGGCTGATTCATGAGGAGTAGAAAGGCACTGCATAGTCAGACAATTATGATCCCAGTCAATCTAATACTGGACAAGTCTGATCCCAAAGACAAACCTGGCTTGGTGGATGATAAGTTTTATTCTTTTGCAATTTCTTTAACATGGTGTACAGTCACTGTTGACACAAAGCTGCCATTATACATTTAACAAAGAACTTTAGTTTGTTGTACAAATAGCTGACAATGTTGAAAGATCTTCTCATAAATAGCATTATAACAGTGATTTAACCCTTTTTCTAAGAAATGTCCTTTAGTAAAGTGAATTATCACTTCTATCTTTGGTTGAGTAAGAAATGTCAATATGACAAATTCACAAGCATTTCCTTTGGCAACTGTCTGCATGTATGGCCCTCTCCATCTCTCCATGGGACACACAGACAAGCTAACACATTGACCATTTCATCCCTAGAATCTGAGAGAAACTCGAGGCTTTTCTAGCCCTAATTTTTAATTTTATTTACTCTTGGGCATTTATTGCCTGTCCATAGTTGCCCCTGAGAAGGTGGTGGTGAACTGCCACCTTGAACAATTGTAGTCCATCTGCTATGGGTTGACCCACAATGCCATTAGGGAGGCAATTCCAAGATTTTGACCCAGAAACAGTGAAGGAGTGGTGATAGATAACAGGTGATGGTGTTCCCATATATCTGCAACCCTTGTCCTTCTAAATGGAAGTGGCTGTGGGTTTGGAAGGTGCTATCTGTGGATCTTTGCTGAATTTCTACAGAGCATCTTGCAGATAGTATACACTACAGCTACTGAGTGTTGGTGGTGGAGGGAATGGATGCAGTGTTAATTCAAGGGATTGCTTTGTCCTGGGTGGTGGAAAGTTTGTATTGTTGGAGCTGCAGCCGTCCAGGTATGTGGAGAGTATTCCTTCTCACTCCTGACTTGTCCCTAGTAGATGGTGAAGAGGGTTTGAGAGTCAGGAGGTGAGTTCCTCACCACTGACCTGCTCTTGTAGCCATTGTTTGTGGAGCACGTTTTGAGAAGATTTGTAGCTCAGGTTGAGGTTTTGGATGTACGTTTGCTCGCTGAGCTGGAAGATTCATTTCCAGACGTTTCATCACGCTACTAGGGAACATGTTCAGGGAATGGGTCTGGGTGGGTCGCTCTTCAGAGAGTCGGTGTGGACGTGTTGGACCGAAGGGCCTGTTTCCACACTGTAAGTAATCTCATCTAAACCTCATGCAAAGCAATGCTGAAAATTCTTGCTTTCTATTTATATGTTTGGGTTTCTTTGGGTTGGTGCTAGATGGGGGTCTAACTCGATGTGTTTGTTGATAGAGTTCAGGTTGGAAAGCCATGCTTCTAGGAATTCTCATGGGAGTCTTTGTTTGGCTTGTCCTAGGATGGACATGTTGTCCCAGTCGAAGTGGGGTCCTTCTTCATCTGTATGTGAGGATACTATTGAGAGGGGGTCATGTCTTTTTGTGGCTAGTTGGTGTTCATGTATCCTGGTGGCTAGTTTTCTGCCTGTTTGTCCAATGTAGTGTTTGTTGCAGTCCTTGTATGGTATTTTGTAAATGATGTTAGTTTTGCTCATTGTCTGTATAGAGTCTTTCAAGTTCATTAGCTGCTGATTTAGTGTGTTGGTGGGTTTGTGGGCACCATGATGCCAAGGGGTCTGAGTAGTCTGGCAGTCATTTCCGAGATGTCTTTGATGTAGGGGAGAGTGGCTAGGGTTTCTGGACGTGTTTTGTCTTGTTTGTTTGGGTTTGTTGCTGAGAAACCAGCGGACAGTGTTCATTGGATAACTATTCTTGGAGCAAGTCTTGTTGAATTTCTGGTCAATGGTAACCCCCAGGATGTTGATATGGGGGATTCAATGATGGTAACACCATTAGATGTCAAGGAGCAGTGGTTCGACAGTCTCTTATTGGAATTGATTATTTGTGTGGTGTGAATGTTCCTTCCGCTTGTCAGCACAAGCCTGGATATTGTCTTCATCTTCTACATTTGAACATGGACTGTTTCAGTATCTGAGGAGTCACCAATTGTGTTACAGTATCATTCCAGCTTTGGTGGCAATAGAGATATCAAAACTGAAACTACCCTTTTGCTGTGTGTTTCTTTTCCTTATACTGAACTGAACCTGCTTGAAGACTCTAACCTCTCTCTTTTCCATAAGTTGTAAAAACTTGATTTAGTAAACACTTTGGTGACTATCTCCCTAAGTAGCTTATCTAGTCATTTAGCTTAAGTCACATACTTTTAGATTAGATTCCCTATTCTGTGGAAACAGGCCCTTTGGTCCAACAAGTCCATACCAACCCTCCGAATAGTAACCCATCCAGAGCAATTTCCCTTTAATTAATACACCTAACACTATGGGCAATTCAGTATGGCCAATTCACCTGATCTGCACATCTTTAGACTAGGATGAAATTGGAGCACCCGGAGGAAACCCACATAAACACGGGGAGAATGAGCAAACTCCACACAGTGTCCTGAGGCTGGGATCAAACCCAGGTCCCTGGCGCTGTGAGGTGGCAGTGCTAACCATGGAGCCACAGTGCCGCCCTTCTTGGGGATTCTGGTTGAACTCACTGTTCAGCGTTACTCTCTTATCTTTCGCTCTTTTAAAAGATAAGCACAGAACAAAAACCAAAAACTCATTGGCCTCTATCTTGTAAAACAAAAAGTCCCAAATAATAGAACATTTAGAACATTACAGTGCTGTACAGGCCCTTCGGCCCTCGATGTTGCTTTGCCCTGTCATACTAATCTGAAGCCCATCCCACCTACACTATTCCATGTGCGTCCATTTGCCTGTCCAATGACAACTTAAATGTACTTAAACTTGGTGAATCTACTACCGTTGCAGGCAGAGCATTCCATACCCTTACTACTCTCTGAGTAAAGAAACTATCTCTGACATCTGTCTTATCCCTATCTCCCCTCACTTTAAAGTTGTGTCCCCTCGTGTTTGCTGTCCCCATACTTGGAAAAAGGCTCTCCCTGTCCACCCTATCTAACCCTCTGATTATCTTGTATGTCTCTATTAAGTCACCCCTCAACCTTCTTCTGTCTAACAAGAACATACTTTGTTGGAGTATAACTCTACATTGGCTGATGGCCTACAGTGCCTCATGGATGCCCAGTCTTGAGTTCTTTTAGAAACAAAAACAGAAATTGCTGGAAAAACTCAGAAGGTCTGGCAGCATCTGTGGTCAGAAATTAGAGTTAATGTTCCAGGTCAAGTGACTCTTCCTTAGAACTGAGTCCTTGAGTTCTGAGGAAGGGCCACTGGACCCAAAATGTTAACTCTGATTTCTCTCCACTGATGCTGCCAGATCTGCTGAGCTTTTCCAGCAATTTTTGTTTCTGTTTCTGATTTCCAGCATCCACAGTTCTTTCAGTTTTATTGATTTCTTTTAGATCTATTTGAAATCTATCCTATTTAGCATGATGGTGGTGCCACACAGCACATTAGAGGGTATCTTTACTTTGAAGATGAGACTTCATCTCCACAATGTCAGTGTGACAGTCATGTCTAACAATACTGTCATGAACACATGCATCGGCCGCAGGTGGATTGGTGAGGACAAGGTCAAATATGATCTTTTCCCTCTTGTTAGTTTCCTCACCAGTTGTAGCAGACCTAGTCTACCAACTATACCCTTGAGGTATTGGTCTATAGTAGAGCTTCTGAGACTCTTGGTGATGTACATTGAAATTTCCACTTGCCTGGATGGATGCAGCCCCCAACAATGTTCAAGCTTGACACCAACCAGAACAAAGCAGCCCTCAAAGCATCTACTCCGCCCTGCATCACCGGCACTCAGTGGCAGCAATGTGTGCCATCTGTATGATGCACTGCAAAAAATCAGGCTTCTTTGACAACAATTTCCAAAACCATGACCACAACCACTTAAAAAATCAGCACCTATGTGGGAACACCACCATCTTTCCAAATCTCACACCAACTTGATCCAAACATATTGCTTTCCTTCAATGTCATGGGGACAAAATCCTAAAACTCCTTCCCTGATGACGTTTGAGTGTCCCTACACCAAACAGTCTGTAGTGCCTCCAGGAGGCCACTCCAATGGCAATAAATGCTGGCCCAGCCAGTGAATCCCACGCATCCCAGGAAGTCTTGGGAGTCATCTACAGGCCCCCAAACAGTAGTCTGGATGTCGGATGTAAGATGAATCAGGAGCTGAAATTGGCCTGTTGCAAAGATGTTACTACAATTGTTATGGGGGATTTTCGAGTAAAAAATGAGGTCTGCAGATGCTGGCAATCACAGCTGCAAATGTGTTGCTGGTCAAAGCACAGCAGGCCAGGCAGCATCTCAGGAATAGAGAATTCGACGTTTCGAGCATAAGCCCTTCATCAGGAATAAGAGAGAGAGAGCCAAGCAGGCTGAGATAAAAGGTAGGGAGGAGGGACTAGGGGGAGGGGCGATGGAGGTGGGATAGGTGGAAGGAGGTCAAGGTGAGGGTGATAGGCCGGAGTGGGGGGGGGGCGGAGAGGTCAGGAAGAGGCTTGCAGGTTAGGCGGGCGGTGCTGAGTTGAGGGAACCGACTGAGACAAGGTGGGGGGAGGGGAAATGAGGAAGCTGGAGAAATCTGAATTCATACCTTGTGGTTGGAGGGTTCCCAGGCGGAAGATGAGGCGCTCCTCCTCCAGCCGTCGTGTAGTTGTGTTCTGCCGGTGGAGGAGTCCAAGGACCTGCATGTCCTCGGTGGAGTGGGAGGGGGAGTTAAAGTGTTGAGCCACGGGGTGATTGGGTTGGTTGGTTCGGGCGGCCCAGAGGTGTTCTCTGAAGCGTTCCGCAAGTAAGCGGCCTGTCTCACCAATATAGAGGAGGCCACATCGGGTGCAGCGGATGCAATAGATGATGTGTGTGGAGGTACAGGTGAACTTGTGGCGGATATGGAAGGATCCCTTGGGGCCTTGGAGAGAAGTGAGTGTGGAGGTGTGGGCGCAAGTTTTACATTTCCTGCGGTTGCAGGGGAAGGTGCCGGGGGTGGAGGTTGGGTTGGTGGGGGGTGTGGATCTGACACGGGAGTCACGAAGGGAGTGGTCCTTGCGGAACGCTGATAGGGGAGGGGAGGGAAATATATCCTTGGTGGTGGGGTCCGTTTGGAGCTGGCGGAAATGGCGGCGGATAATACGTTGTATGCGCAGGTTGGTGGGGTGGTAGGTGAGAACCAGTGGGGTTCTGTCTTGGTGGCGGTTGGAGGAGCGGGGCTCAAGGGCGGAGGAGCGGGAAGTGGAGGAGATGCGGTGGAGGGCATCGTCGATCACGTCTGGGGGGAATCTGCGGTCCTTGAAGAAGGAGGCCATCTGGGCTGTGCGGTGTTGGAATTGGTCCTCCTGGGAGCAGATGCGGCGGAGACGAAGGAATTGGGAATATGGGATGGCGTTTTTACAGGGGGCAGGGTGGGAGGAGGTGTAGTCCAGGTAGCTGTGGGAGTCAGTCGGTTTATAATAGATGTCTGTGTTGAGTCGGTCGCCCGAGATAGAAATGGAAAGGTCTAGGAAGGGGAGGGAGGAGTCTGAGACAGTCCAGGTGAATTTCAGGTCGGGATGGAAGGTGTTAGTAAAGTTGATGAACTGTTCAATCTCCTCGTGGGAGCACGAGGCAGCGCCGATACAGTCATCGATGTAGCGGAGGAAAAGGTGGGGGGTGGTGCCAGTGTAGTTGCGGAAGATGGACTGTTCCACATATCCTACGAAGAGGCAGGCATAGCTGGGGCCCATGCGGGTGCCCATGGCAACTCCTTTAGTTTGGAGGAAGTGGGAGGATTGAAAAGAGAAGTTATTCAGGGTGAGGACCAGTTCAGTCAGTCGAAGGAGGGTGTCAGTGGAAGGGTACTGGTTGGTGCGGCGGGAAAGGAAGAATCGGAGGGCTTTGAGTCCTTCGTGATGGGGGATGGAGGTGTACAGGGACTGGATGTCAGCAGGTAGACTGGGAGAATCAGGATGGTATTGGACCTCAAGAAAGAGACTTTGTGGAGTGCCTCAGAGATGGATTCTTAGAACAGCTGGTGCTGGAGCCGACCAGGGAGAAGGCAATTCTGGATCTGGTATTGTGCAACGAACCAGAATTGGTCAGAGACCTCGAAGTGAAGGAGCCATTGGGAAGTAGTGACCATAATACATTAAGCTTCAATCTGCAATTTGAGAGGGAGAGGGTACAGTCGGAAGTGACAGTACTTCTGTTGAATAAAGGGAACTATGGAGCTATGAGGGAGAAGCTAGCCAAAGTTCAATGGTCAATACCTTAGCAGGGATGACCATGAAGGAACAATGGCGGATATTTCTGTGTATAATGCAGAAGTTGCAGGATCAGTTCATTCCAAAAAGGAAGAAAGATCCCAGGAGGAGGTATGGGCGTCCGTGGCTGACGAGGGAAGTTAAGAAACATATAAAGTTAAAAGAGAAAAAGTATAACATAGCAAAGATAAGTGGGAAAACTGAGGACTGGGAAGCTTTTAAAGAGCAACAGAGGATTACTAAGAAGGAAATACGCAGAGGAAAAATGAGGTACAAAGGTAAACTGGCCAATAATATAAAGGAGGATAGTAAAAGCTTTTTTAAGTATGTGCAAGGCAAAAAAATGGTTAGGACTAAAATTGGGCCCTTGAAGACAGAAACAGGGGAATATATTACGGGGAACAGAGAAATGGCAGAAGAATTAAATGGGTACTTCAGATCTGTGTTCACTGGGGAAGACACAAGCAATCTCCCTGAGGCAACAGTGACTGAAGGACCTGAACTTAAGGGAATTTATGTTTGCCAGGAATTGGTGTTGGAGAGACTGTAGGGTCTGAAGGTTGATAAGTCTCCGGGGCCTGATGGTCTACATCCCAGGGTACTGAAGGAGGTGGCTTGGGAAATCGTGGATACGTTGGTGATTATTTTCCAGAGTTCGATAGATTCGGGGTCGGTTCCTGAGGATTGGAGGGTGGCTAATGTTATACCACTTTTTAAGAAAGGTGGGAGAGAGAAAGCAGGAAATTATACACCAGTTAGTCTGACCTCAGTGGTGGGAAAGATGCTGGAGTCTATTATAAAATATGAAATTACGGCACATCTGGATGGTAGTAAGAGGATAGGACAGAGTCAGCATGGATTTTTGAAGGGGAAATCATGCTTGACTAATCTTCTTGAATTTTTTGAGGATGTAACTCTGAAGTTGGACGAGGGAGATCCAGTAGATGTAGTGTACCTGGACTTTCAGAAAGCTTTTGATAAAGTCCCACACAGGAGGTTAGTGAGTAAAATTAGGGCGCATGGTATTGGGGGCAAAGTACTAGATTGGATTGAAAATTGGTTGGTTGATAGGAAACAAAGGGTAGTGATAAACGGCTCCATTTTGGAATGGCAGGCAGTGACCAGTGGGATACTGCAGGGAGTAAAAAATGAGGTCTGCAGATGCTGGAGATCACAGCTGCAAATGTGTTGCTGGTCGAAGCACAGCAGGTTAGGCAGCATCTCAGGAATAGAGAATTCGACGTTTCGGGAACCATGCTGGGACCGCAGCTTTTTACAATATCTGTTAATGAGATAGAAGATGGTATCAGCAATAACATTAGCAAATTTGCTGATGATACTAAGCTGGGTGGCAGGGTGAAATGTGATGAGGATGCTAGGAGATTACAGGGTGACCTGGACAAGTTAGGTGAGTGGGCAGATGCATGGCAGATGCAGTTTAATGTGGATAAATGTATGGTTATCCACTTTGGTGGCAAGAACAGGAAGGCAGATTACTACCTCAATGGAATCAATTTAGGTAAAGGGGCAGTACAGAGAGATCTTGTACACCAGTCAATGAAGGCAAACATGCAGGTACAGCAGGTAGTGAAGAAGGTTAATAGCATGCTGGCCTTCATAACAAGAGGAATTGAATATAGAAGCAAAGAGGTGCTTCTGCAGCTGTACAGGGCCCTGGTGAGACCACACCTGGAGTACTGTGTGCTGTTCTGGTCTCCAAATTTGAGGAAAAACATTCTGGCTATTAAGGGAGTGCAGCGTAGGTTCACGAGGTCAATTCCTGGAATGGCGGGATTACCTTACACTGAAAGACTGGAGCGACTGGGCTTGTATACCCTTGAGTTTAGAAGACTGAGAGGGAATCTGATTGAGACATAAGAGATTATGAAAGGATTGGACACTCTGGCAGCAGAAAACATGTTTCCACTGATGGGTGAGTGCCAAACCAGAGGACACAGCTTAAAAATACGGGGTAGACCATTTAGGACAGAGATGAGGAGAAACTTCTTCACCCAGAGAGTGGTGGCTGTGTGGAATGTTCTGCCCCAGAGGACAGTGGAGGCCCAGTCTCTGGATTCATTTAAGAAAGCGTTGGATAGAGCTCTCAAAGATAGTGGAATCAAGGGTTATGGAGATAAGGCAGGAAGAAGATACTAATTAGGAATGATCAGCCATGATCATATTGAATGGTGGTGCTGGCTTGAAGGGCTGAATGGCCTACTTCTGCACCTATTGTCTATTGTGAAGAAGAGAATAGCCCAGATTATGTACTGTATCCTGTGAAACCCTGTAGTTAGTATTCAAAATGCAGAAGATTCCTCAGCTGGAGAGTGGGCAGTGAATTGGTCAACAAGAGATTTTTTTGCCCATGTTTGACCCAATATCATGAAACTTTATGGGATTCAGAGTCAACGTTAAGGGCTCCCCACCTGTATACCATTGTGTCAATCCCTCTGTTGGGTCTGGCCTGTCAGTGGGGATGGTGATGGTGTCTGGGGCATCATTTGTTTGTAAGATATGATTCTGTGGATATGACTGTCCGACAGTTTCTTTTACTAGTCTGAGACAGTTTGCTCAATTTTGGTACGAGTCTGTAGATGTTAGTGAGGAGTATTCTTGCCAGATTCTATAGGGCTATGTTATGTGTTGTAATTTCCAGTGCCTTAGTTGGTGTCATATGGGCCATCCAGTTTCATTCCTATTGCAGAGTTTCGAAAGTGCCTGGTACTGATCAAATTAGTTTTATTTCCATATGAGTGTAGAACTTGAATGTCAACAGCCACTTTTTATAATGAGCATGAGTAAATCATGTTCAAGGTCTCACATAACATAGCATGTGCTATTGGATAGTGAACAGAATGAAGCAAACTCTTTACTGATTGTCTCCTTTTCTTAGCCCAAAGACACAGACGTTATTTGCCTATAGTGCTGATTCAGCTGTCACACAAGGTGATTTAGCATAGACCCAGAAATTAATGTCCTTCTGATGTGCATGTCTGAGGCATTTATGTATTAATATCCATTGATGCAGATAACTCTTATCGATTGAAAGTATTGTTAAAGAGAAAGAGCAACCAAATTAAAAATTTGAACTTCAACCTTTTGTTGAATCTGTATACCTTGTAAAACAATGCATCAGTTTTCTTCTCTCTTTGATTCCTTTCACAGCAATGTTTCACTTCTCATTGCAAACTTTGTTTTTAACAGATCAAACACTGAAAGAGGACAGAAGGTAATCTACAAACCTGCTGCTACAATGGAAGCGTGAGAACTCAGCAAATCTGTTTACCAGCAGAAAACCTGGAATCGAACCTGGATGTCAGAGCAGAAGTTAATGATTCCTCAAGAACAAATTACCTGTTTGTTATTTGTCCTGTTCAGAACTTTAGCTTAATGCAACTGAAACTGTTTCTGAATAACAATTATTCTGTACAATTCTAGAAAGGGGTCATGCTTTAGTAAAATTCTGCATTGTAATATGTCACGATCTGAATACAAAGTAAAGAAATGCAGTACTTAAAGAGTAGAGCTGTACAGCACCAGGGCAATTTCACTGAGGCTATCGATTGTTCAGATACTGGGAGACTGGTAAACAATTTTGATCAGTTGTGTAAGACAGTTAACTTTACATTCATTATTGTGTGCTTATTTTTTATATGCAATGTGATATACAAGGGCACAAGTTTATTTACTGTATGACACAGGATGTCACATACACTTTCGGTGGTGGTGGAGGATAATGTTCAGTGCTTGGGTATATTTAATTAACAAAATTGCAGAAACAGGGTTGAACTGCATATCTGTTTGGTGAAGTATAATTTTGGGAGGAAAAACATGCGCGCAAAAATATATTTGTATCTTTTCCTTAGTTTGACCTGATGACTCTGTAAAGTGACACAAAGTCAGTAATAACCTCTACTGGAAGAAGTTGCATGATGGCTCTGAGAAATCCTTTTAAAAAACATTATTGTAAACCAAAGCTGACAGCAATGACTGTCTAAAACAAGATTTTTGTTGGAGTAAAGGAAACTATAGTCACAAATCAAGAGATCACCCTCAGGATAGTAAGACTATAGCTTGCATTTTCATAGTATGGCTTATGACAAAGTCCCAGGGCCTTCACTAATTCAGCTAGACAGGGAAATATCTTCCAAGAAAAGAAAATTTAGAAAAGTTGATCACTAGCTAGATCATAAAAATGGGTTTGCAGAGGCATGGAAAGGGAGAAATGGTCTAATGAATGATTTTCGGGAGGGCGTTTGAAGTTTTTATTCATTCACATTGTTGTTTTTGACAAGGCCAGCAGTTATTGTATATCCCTAAGCCAGAACATAGTAGTGAGTGACCTTCAAAAACCATTGCACTCTGTATGGTTCGGAGGGAGAGTTTCAGAGATTTGACACAGTAACAAAGAACGAACAATTGCATTGTTTTAAGTCAGGATGGTATGTGACCTGGATGGGTATTGCTTGTTCAAATGTAGGGTCTTCATAGGTGTTAGCAGTTACAAGTTTGCAATGTACTGTCAAGAAAGCTTGGCAAGTTGTTGCAATGAATCTTGTAGCTGTCACTGTGCAGTGGTGCAGGGAATGAATGCTGAAGGTAGTGGATGTGGTGCCAATCAAATAGTTATGTTATCCAGGATGATAACAGGCCTCTTGAGTCTTATTGGAGCTGCACTCAGCCAGGGAAGCGTGGGGTATTCCATTACATTCCTGACTTGTGTCTTGTAAGTAAGTTTTGAGGAATCAAGCGTTGAGTTTCTTGCCACAGAATGTCTAGCCTCTGACTGGCTCTTGTGTTTATGAGGCTGGTCTAGTATTTTTTGTTAATAGAACCAGGATGTTGTTGGTGAATTATCCGTAATTATAATCACCGTGAAAGACAAAAGCAGATGATTGGATTATGTTTTATTGGAAATGGTCATTACCTGGAACTTCTGCGGCATACATGTTATCTGTTGTTGAATTTTCAGAGTTGGCACAGATTTCTTCAGTAATTGGGAAGTTTTGAAAGAACTGAACATGGTCAGTGAACACCCCTAATTCTAACCGTGTATTAGATTGTTTGAAGCAGATGAAGACAGTTGGGGATAGGACAATATCCTGAGGAATTTCCAACATTAGTCATGGGAAATACACGGTTTTGGGGCAGCACGGTAACTCGATGGTTAACACTGCTGCTTCACAGTATCAGGAGCCTGAGGTCAATTCCACCCTCGGACGACTGTCTGTGTGGAGTTTGCACGTGCTCCCTGAGTCTGCGTGGATTTCTTCGGGTGCTCTGGTTTCCTCCTGTAGTCTAAAGATGTGTAGGTAGGTGAACTGGCAATACGAAATTGTCCATTGTGAACAAGGATGTGTAGGATAGATAGATTAGCCATGGGAAATATGGGTTTTAGCGATAGGAAAGGGGTGTGAGTCTGTGTGAGATGCTCTTTGGAGAGTCAATGTGGACTTGTTTGGCTGAATCCCCTGTTTCCACTGTAGGGATTTTAATTCTAACTCTGTTTTGATTTAGGCCCCTCCCCCTCTTCCTCACCTTTGATAGTCTGCATTGCCCTGAACAGGCTTTGCATGTAAATTAGTCAATTGGAAAACATGGGTGATTTTGTGAGGTAAAGAAAAATATTTAGTTCTGTGGATCCAAAGAAAAAGGGAAAAAATATCCTGTGGAAATGAGGCCTATTGAACTGCAGTGGTAGTGTGGATTCACATTCCAACTGCTTCAGATGTATGCCATGAAATATCCAATCAGGTTGATTGGAAAAATATCTACCCTGGGAAAACCCTACAGTAATGTCCTATGGGTGGCGAATTATCAGTGTTAGGTGTGACTCCAACCAATGGAGGGCTTTCCTCCTGATTCACATTGATGTTGATTTTTCATGGGGCCCCTTAATGTGAGTCAACAGCAGCATTCTCAACATACCTCTGGGATTTAGCCCTTTTGATTTTGTTTGGACCAAGCATGGATGAGGTCTAAATTCAGGTGGTTTCAAAGCCCTTCTACCAATGAAGATGCAAAGAAACAGAAGATTGTGCAAAAGAGCTGAGTCAGAGGATTGTAAAGGATGTGTGAACGGATGCAAGGCTGAAGGAGGCTGCGGGGTAAAGTTAGACAAGGTGTGCCAGGACACAGATGAGTTCATTGCCAGGAAACAGACAAGGAGGTTATAGTTTTAATATTGGGTGGAGCCAGTATAGGACAACCCAAATCAGGGTGATAGGCTGAATTTGGAGAACAAGCAACTAAGTATCTTGCTGTCATGACAGCAGAGACCTCACCAAGGTGCTGAACAATCTCAGCATGACAACCCAATTCCTCAGGTCAGGCAGAATCCAAGGAGCAGGAGAATCGATGTTTCAGGCATGAGCCCTTCTTCAGGAAATCCTGAAGAAGGGCTCATGCCTGAAACGTCGACTCTCCTGCTCCTTGGATGCTGCCTGACCTGCTGCACTTTTCCAGCAACACATTTTCAGCTCTGATCTCCAAAATCTGCAGTCCTCACTTTCTCCAACCCAAATCCTTAACCTTAGGGTCCGAACAATGAAAGCAAATGGTATTTACCCACAGTCTCTAACATTGGCATGAACCACCTCATATCTCAAAATGCTTTGTTCAATTTTGAAGTCGTGCTCAAAACAATTCCTTTAAAAAAATCACTTAAAAGCCAAATAGTATCTTGCGACAGCCCGAAACATCGATTCTCCTGCTCCTTGGATGCTGCCTGACCTGAGGAATTGGGTTGTCATGCTGAGGTTGTTCAGCACCTCGGTGAGGTCTCTGCTGTCACCCTGTTGTAGGAAGGATATTATTAAACTGGAGGAAGATCAGAAAAGGTTTATCAGGATGTTGCCAGGAATGGAGGGTTTTAGATATAAAAATAGCTGGGATTTTTTCCACTGGAGTGTAAGTGGTTGAGGGGTGACCTTATTGAGGTTTCTAAAATTATGCGAGGCATAAATAAAGTGAATAAGAAGGATCTTTTCTCTAAGGTGGGAGAGTTCAAAACCAGGGATTACATTTTTAAGGTGAGAAGAAAGATTCAAAAAGGACACGAGTGGGAAATTTTTTACACTGAGAGTAATTCGTGTGTGGAATGAACTGCCAGAGAAATTAATGGTTGCAGGTGTTGTTACAATGTTAAAAAGACATTTAGCTAAGTCCGTGAATAGGAAATGTCGAGAGGGATATGGGCCAAACGCAGGCAGGTGGGTGGGACTAGTTTAGTTTGGGAACCTGGGTGGCATGGACTAGTTGGACTGAAGGGTCTGTTTCTGTGCTATACGAATCAACTAATAAAGTTCTGTTCCTGACAAATGCCTTCAAGTTATTAATTTTTGTTTGCAAGTTTACATTTGCCTCTTATTGTAGAGTTAAAAATCACACAACATCAGGTTATAGTCCAACAGGTTTATTTGGAAATTCTAGCTTTCAGAGCGCTGCTCCTTCATCAACTGCATTTTACATTGGTGGAGAGTTTCAGATCAGGAAAGGCTGCGGGGAGGGCGTGGGTTTAAAACTGGGACAAATTACAGTACATTGGGGACTCAGTGGGGGGGCAAGCATTTAACTCCAGTGCACTTGGCCATAAGAACACTATTCTCCTGAGAGTGAGCAGGATGCCAATGATCATTTTGCTAACCACTTCAGATTGGAGCGTTAAGTGATGCATATCTCACTGGTTACTCTCAGAAGGTGGCAGCACTCTGGGTGGTCTACAGCTTCACCTCCTTCAGGTTTATCGTGGACTCCTCCAATTTCTCTAACTGTGGTGAGTCCGCTTTTAAGATCAATAATTCTCCTGTTAGTCAACAGCCACAGGGTGCATCATCAGTGTCCAGGGATTGATCTCCAATCCAGACTATCCAGTATCTGTGGAGAGAAGGCAGAATCATGTTCCAAGTCCAGTGACCCTTCATCAGAACTTGCTTCTGACCATCACTGGCCATCCGCTTTCTCTCCACAGACGCTGTAAGACCTGAAAAGTTCCTCCATCAATTTCTGTTTTTATTTAAAATTTCTAGTTCTAGATATCCACAGTTGTTGGATTTATTATTTTGGATTCTCCAGTGTTACTCCATATCTCCTTGTTAACCCTTCCTCACTTGTAAAGTGTGAGCCAGCAGATTCAAAGCCTTACCGGTCCCATCAAGTAACTGACCTACATGTGTGCTGTGTCAGTGCACATTCAGGAGAACTCCACACCTCGACAAACCAGATTTAGCCATTCTTGCTGCACATGGCAAGGGCCTAGGGTAGATTCTTTTTCAAACAAAAAGAATTTGTGAGGACAAGATAAGAATCTTTATCATAAAAGTGTTCATATTATACACACTTTTTATTTTGTTGTCTCACCCGTTAGCTAGGATCATCCTATCCCTCCCTCTCTGATATCCAGGACCTACAATGCACTAACTTTATTCAGCTCCATTATCTCCTCCACCTCTACAGATGTCGGTTGTGTGTTCTATAGAGGACCAACCGCCCACCCCCCACCCCGTCACCTCACCCGCAGTTCTCTGCCTGCCCCGAGTGAGCTGTGTACTCAAATCTTGCTAAGTGAAGAGCTGCAGAAAGGCAAGCATTCATTGAGTGGATAGATGAAATTGGTGAGTATGGCTATGAGAGAGAGATAGGACACAGGACATAAGTTGCCATTGTGTACTGCATACTGAGCTGAGGAAGTACACAAATGGGGAGGGATGGGAACAATTACAGCTAAATTAGGTGATGATGATGGAAAAGATTGTACAGGCAGAGAGTGTGTTCGAACTCACCTTTAACCTTCCAGATTGATGCCTTGCCCCAGACTTGACGAAAAGTCACCAACCTGAAACTTTAACTCTGTTTCTCTCTTCCACAAATCTGCTACGTATTTCAAACATTTCCCTTCTTTGAATTTTTGATCTCCAACATCTGTAATATTTCACAATGGACCCTGTTCCCATGTCGGTCTGCTCATTAAAACCTAGCACACATTTTGCTGTCTTTACAGAGCAGGAAGAATTCCTTTACCTGACCAAAATAAGATGGACTTAGCAACAAAAAAAATGCAATCAGTTCAACTTGCTGCTGGTTTTCAAGTTAATTCCCCACTGTAATACTACATTAACTAATTCCCCACTGTAATACTGTAATACTACATTACTGTAATACTACATTACTAATTCCCCACTGTAATACTGCAGAAAGCGTAGGAGAGTGAACTTCTTGTGGACATTGTCTCAACTGTTTGTTATATTAAACCAGTAAATTGTTGAGATACAATTCAACCATAAACCGACTGAATGGTGGAACAAATTTCAGGGGCTGAGAGGCCTGCTCCTGTGCCTGTGAGGAATACGTGCTGGAGGCTCACCTGCACTTTTTATGGCCTGTTTGCAATAGTTATGCTGCACTGTCACAAAACTATGGCTCACGAATCACGCCCAATACCTTTTAACAGAAGGACCATTAACTTCTGATTTGCTGTGGGGGTCTGCCACTGATTGCATTGAGAAGGAAATATATTTCAAGATGTTTACGATGCATTTTTCTGGTACTGGAGTTGGTATTTGCTGTTAGGGTAGAGGGCAGGGAAACACTAGAGATGACACTGAAAGCCAGCCTTTATCACTCACTCACTCACCATCCGCTATTGCCACTGGTGCTCCTCATGGTTAATGGAAGCCTGTTATTCTTGCCCTGGTAATCCATTCTCTCTAATGCAATCAGGGCCCCTGAGTCAACCAAAAATCAGTGCCCTTTAGGTTCATAGTGAAATTATTCTATCTGAAGCAGCATAAATTATCACCATTCTCTAATGGAATTTGTCATTTCTAATAGTTTGCATTTACTTTGATTGAAGTTTCACAATTCTCCAAAATATTAAAATGTTTTTCCCCTGATTTTATTATTCATAATTATTTTCTAACACTTTCTGATCCTTCACTAGTGAAACAGAATGGTGTAGGTGGCATTGGTTCACAGTTGTATCAGCAACATTGTTTGAGATGTTGATAACAAATTTAAAAGCTAAAGGAGGATTGCTGCTTCTCTGCTTTATCTGGGATGGGCTAAATGGTGGGAACAGATGGTGCATACTGCAAACCACTTGTAGTTTAGTTTAATCTCCCACAGAGGACGCAGGCTGGAGATACTCTCAATATGGTTTTACTTCCTGATTTTCAGGTTTTATATTCTTCCTAAAGACAGGAAGGAAATGAGTGTGAAATAACTTCAATCAAATATGTGTTTTCACAGATCAAAAATAAAACAGTATATTCATAAACAGTAAACTTCACATTAGATTGCAGTCAATGTTAGGGCATTCGGAAATTGTACTGGCTCTATAACCCTTACTATTTCTTACCAAGCGAGGAGCCCTTACACTTGACAGTTTATTAGGTGCTTTACTGTAGTTGCATATGGACACGGAGCCAATTTGCACATATTAAGATCCTACAAACAGCAATGGGATACATGACCAGACAATCTGCTTGTTGAGGGATAAATGTTGGCCTGTTTACTGGAAGAATTCCTTGCTCTTGTTCAAACAGTACCATGTTATTTTCACATCCATTGAAACAGAAGACCACTGCAACAATGAACAAGGGGCTGCCCAGGAGAGAACAGTGAAGGAAGAAGATGTAGTTGTTAAAGGAGGTTACATAGTCTGGGAAACATTTGAAAGCCATCACTGTGAACCCCACACAGTTTGACACTTACGTGATACCAAGGTAAAGAACATCACTTACTGGATGCAGAATATCAGAGAAGAGAGAATGAGACAAAGGTGGTGGCCCACAGTAGCAATGACATAGAAAGAGTAAGCATAATGGCCCTTGGATCAAAAGATCAGGCTTTCAAGATGTAGAGAGGAAATTATAAAGTAGACCATAAAATATTGGAGCAGAATTAGGCTATTCAGACCATTGAGTGGTCGTCTGCCATTCGATCATGGCTGATACATTTTTCAACTCAATTCTCCTGCCCTCTTCCTGTAAGCTTTGATCCCCTAACTAGTCAAAAAGCTAAGCAGGACATTGAAAATAGAAATCTCTGGATTACTCTTAGTTAGTCATATGTTAGTAATAGCTGCAATTAGAAAGTAGAGAGGGTCAATGCATAGCATGAGACATTGAGGAAATAGGCACGCAATAGAAATGGGCAGGTTGCGCCCTAGCAGGACTGGAGCCAGGCATCTTCATGGGGGAGGTCCACTATAGTTGTTAAGGGTTAAGCTGAATTAGCAGGGGTTGTGGAGCTGCATTTAGAAAATGACATGAATAAGATGCATAAAGTAAGAGCATTTGTGAGAATAAGCTTGTAATCTTTGATAGGAACAGACTAAGAAGGCTTATGAAGAACACAAGTCAAGGAGCTGAATATAAAAGGAGGAAAGTTTTGCTACAACTATTTAATGCATTACTGTAGCTGGACCTGGAGTACTTTGTACAGTTCTGGTCAACTTACTTCACGAAGGATACACTTGCTTGGATTCATTTAGCTAATTCTTGGGTGAAAGGCTTGACCTTGGTTGAAAGTTGAATGGGATGGGCCTTTCTCTATTGGAGTTTAGAAGGTCAAAAGTTAATCCTTTTGAACCGCCCCACCCCACCGAATTCTGATGCTTGACAGGCTGAGAGGATGTTTCTTCTTGTGGGAGAACTGAGACTATAAGGGATACAGTATAAAAATAATGGGTCTTCCATTAAAGATGGAGAGGAGAAGAAGTTTCTTCTTTCAGAGGGTCTTTTTTCTTTGGAATTCTTTCTTCACACACAGCAATGGAGGCTGGATCATAGTCAAAACAAGGTAGACTTTTTTTATTGACAAAACAAAAGGTTACAAATAACAGCCAGGAAAGGGACCTTCACAACTAAATCAGCTATGATCTTATTAAATGGTAGAGTAGGTCTGACGGGCCAAGTGGTCTGTTCCTGCTTCCTTTTTTGTTACATCAGAGAGGTCTACAAAACATGCACTTGTGCTTGTGGCTCATCAAACATATTATTTGATAATGCATGCAACTGTGGGAATATGATGTAGTGACAATAACTGAAAGATGGCTTAAATGACGAGGATTGAGCAATTAGCATATGAGAAGATCAACCATTCATAAAAGGTGAAGGCAGCAAAAGGCAGATAAGATGGCAGTATTGGTGAGAAGGTACATTGTGGTATAGGACAGAGAGGATTTCTTCAAGGGGGCAATAACAGCATCCAACTGATGAGAAGAAAGAAAAATAGAATCATGCTGCTGGGTCATGAAGGTAAGGGCATGAAGCTATATAATGCATACTAGATTAATCTCTCAAATAAAATAAATTGATTTAGGGAGTGAAGCAGAAAATTATACTCACAAAGAGAGGAATTTATCATAAAAAGAAATCCGAATATCTTTTAACATGTATGCAGTAGTAGGGTTGGATGAGCCCCTATTGGGACAAATAAGGTAATTTCTGCTTAGAGGTCACAGAATCACTGCTTGTACCCAATGGGACACATCCTAGAATTTTAAAGGAAATAGGTACAGAGGTAGTTGATGCACTGATAGTAACCCTCAGACTTTTAGGTTCTGGAAACGTTTCAGAGGATTAGAAAACTGTCAATGTAACACCATCATTCAAAACCAGACAGAAAAAGCAACTAGCTTGACATCTCTCATTGGGAAAATCTCAAGAGTTTATTACAAAGTATGTAATAGCAGAGCATTTATAAATTCATAATAAAATCATACACAGTCAGCATGGTTTCCTGATCAAAGAACAAAGAAAATTTACAGTGCAGGAACAGGCCGTTTGGCCCTCCAAGCCTGAGCCGATCCAAATCCACTATCTAAACCTGTCGCTCAATTCCTAAGCATCTGTATCCCTCTGCTCCCCACCTACTCATGCACCTAACCAGACGCATCTTAAATCTACCGTGCCTACCTCTACTGGCAACGTGTTCCAGGCACCTACCACCCTCTGTGTAAAGTACTTGCCACATGTATCCCCCCTAAATGTTTCACCTGTCACCTTAAAAACGTGACCCCTCGTTATTGAATCCTTAATCCTGGGAAAAAGCTTGTCTCTATCTACCTCTACGTACCCTTCATGATTTTGTAAACCTCAATCAGGTCCCCTCTCAATCCCCTTTTTTTCTAATGAAAATAAACCTAACCTACTCAACCTCTCTTCACACCTGGCACCTTCCATACCAGGCGCCTTGTAAATCTTCTCTCCAAAGTGTTCACATTCTTTTGGTAATATGGCGACCAGAACTGTACACAGTATTCTAAATGCAGCTGAATCAATGTCTTGTATAATTTTAACATGACCTGCCAGTTCTTATACTCACTACCTCATCTGATGAAGGCAAGCATGCCATATGCCTTCTTGACCACTCTATCCACCTGTGCAGCAACCTTCAGGGTACAATGGACCGAAGGGTCTGTTTCCATGCTGTACATCTCTATGACTCTAAGGGAGATATTTTCAGGAAGGCAACCTGCAACTAGTGGACTGTCACAGTAATCAGTGCTGGAGTCACAATTATTTACAATATATATTAATGACTAGGATAATGAGAGTGAATGTACTACTGCCAAGTTTGTGCATAACACAAAAATAGGTGTGAAGGCATATAGTGAGGGTAGTTGTCGAAAACTTCAAATGAAATACAATGTGAGAAAATATGAGGTTATGCACTTTTCAAAGCTGCTGGTTTCTGAATAATAAGTAGTTCTGCAGTGAGACTTCGGTTTCTGGTGGAAATCCTGCTTCCTGTTTATTAACAACCCATAGATCAGCAAATGTGTATAGGACAGCCCACATGCCCCAAGGGTTAACCCTGACCCAGCTCCATTACTTTTCAGCCAGGAACAAGGAACCCAGCATCTCATAATTCAGCCCATTTGTCATCCCTATGTATTTTTGAGGCCCACACCCAAGGTGATTTTCTGCCATCGTCACAGTGATACTATTTAAACTCTTCAGGCCAAAATGTTCCTAACATTACACTCAACAAATTGCAAGGTTCTATTCTTTGCCTTCACACTTCCATGTTAAACTAATTTCTCTATTCGTATTTGCCTTCAATTTTATCTTGGTCCAATTAACCAAGCCACCTTCAGAATTTTGATAAGTCGTTACGCTATTGCTCTCCTCAGTAATCACAACTTGCCAATTTGTGTATTTGAAAATTTCTATGGCATTTGGTTTAAAGTTGAGGCACGTTGTTAGCTAGTTCACTGTCTGAATTGATTACTGTTGATTAGTGCAGTTCTCTAACATTCTACATTAGACCAGAACTGGGGTGGCATGGTGGCTCAGTGGTTAGCACTGCTACCTTGCAGCACTAGGGACCCAGGTTCAATTCCAGCCTTGGGTGACTGTCTGTGTGGCATTCTCCCCATGTCTACGTGAGCTTCCTCCCACAATCCAAAGATGTGCAGGTTAGGTAAATTGGCTGTGCTTAAACTGCCCAGAGTGTTCAGCAATGTGTAGGTTAGGTGCCTGAGTCAGGGGGGAATGGGTCTGGATGGGATATTCTTTGGAGGTTTGGTGTGGGCTGAAGGGCCTGTTCCTATTCAGTAGAGTTCTAAGCCATATCAAGCAGCTCTTCCTAATTGATCGCTGTTGAAACAAGTTGTGTTTCCCTGCTATTATATATTAGGGCTTCAAATACACCATGATACATCTCTTTCCATGTGAATGATTTGATTATTTTTTGATCAGTTTTACCTAATAACATGCTCAAGTCAAAGATCCAGCTGTATTCACTATTCTGAAATTTGGAATTGCAGATCTCGGATAATTTTATACAGGCTGTTAAGAGAAGCCTGGGAACTATAGACTGACAACACTCACATCAGTGATGGATACGTTATTGGGACAGATTCAGACAGATAGGTTTAACAGGCATTTGGAGAGGCATGGACTGACTAGGTATAGTCAAAACGGCTGTGAATGTGAGAAATCATGTCTCGCCAACTTGACTGAGATTTTGAAGACATAACTACTGAAGGTTGTTTTCCAGACTGAAGGCCTGTGACCAGTGGTGTTCCACAGAGATCAGTGCTGGGGACCCTGTTGTTTGCCATTTATGTTGGATGAGGGTTTAGAAGGCATGGTGAATAAGTTTGTGGATGACACCAAAATTTGTGGAATAGTCGATAGTGAGGAAGATTATCTCAGATTACAAAAAGATCTTAATCAATTGGGCCAATGGGCTGAGGAGTGGCCAATGGAGTTTAATTTGGATAAATGCAACTTAATTCATTTTGGTAAAACAAACCAGGGCAGGACATATAAGGTTAATGGCAGGACCCTGGGTAGTGTTGTAGAACATAGGCACCTAAAGGTTCAGGTACATAGTTTTTTAATGTTGTGTCACAGGTAGACAGGATGGTTAATAGTGCATTTAGCATGCTTGCCTCCATTGTTCAGACCACACTGAGTATGGAGCTTGAATGTTGAGCTTTTGCAGAACGTTAGGGAGGCCACATTGGAATACTGTGTAAAGTTCTGATCGCCCTGCTATAGGAAAGATATTACTAAATTGGACAGGGTTCAGAAAAGATATACCAGGATGTTGCCAGGACTGGAGAGTTTGAGTTATAAACAGAGACTGGATACAGTCATAGAGATGTACAGCATGGAAGCAGACCCTTCGGTCCAACCCTTCCATACCGACCAGATATCCCAATCCAATCTAGTCCCACCTGCCAGCACCCGGCCCATATCCCTCCAAACCCTTCCTATTCATATACCCATCCAAATGCCTCTTAAATGTCGCAATTGTATCAGCCCCCACCACATCCTCTGGCAGCTCATTCCATACACGTACCACCCTCTTTGTGAAAAAGTTGCCCCTTAGGTCTCTTTTATATCTTTCCCCTCTCACCCTAAACCTATGCCCTCTAGTTCTGGACTCCCTAACCCCAGGAAAAAGACTTTGCCTATTTACCCTATCCATGCCCCTCATAATTTTGTAAACCTCTATAAGGTCACCCCTCAGCCTCCGAAGCTCCAGAGAAAACAGCCCCAGCCTGTTCAGCCTCTCCCCATAGCTCAAATCCTCCAACCCTGACAACATCCTTGTAAATCTTTTCTGAACCCTTTCAAGTTTCACAACGTCCTTCCGATAGGAAGGCCAGATTTGCACGCAATATTCCAATAGTGGCCTAACCAATGTCCCGTACAGCCACAACATGACCTCCCAACTCCTGTACTCAATACTCTGACCAATAAAGGTAAGTATACCAAATGCCTTCTTCACTATCCTATCTACCTGCGACTCAAGGAGCTATGAACCTGCACTCCAAGGTCTTTTTGTTCAGCAACACTCCCTAGGACCTTACTATTAAGTGTATAAGTCCTGCTAAGATTTGCTTTCCCAAAATGCAGCACCTCACATTTATCTGAATTAAACTCCACCTGCCACTTCTCAGCCCATTGGCCCATCTGGTCAAGATATTGTTGTAATCGGAGGTAACCACCTTCGCTGTTCACTACACCTCCAATTTTGGTGTCATCTGCAAATATACTAACAGTACCTCTTATGGTCACATCCAAATCATTTATGTAAATGACAAAAAGTAGAGGACCCAGCACCGATCCTTGTGGTACTCCACTGGTCACAGGCCTCCAGTTTGAAAAACAACCCTCCATCACCATCCTGTCTTCTACCTTTGAGCTAGTTCTGTATCCAAGTGGCTAGTTCTCCCTGTATTCCATGAGATCTAACCTTGCTAATCAGTCTCCCATGGGGAACCTTGTTGAATGCCTTACTGAAGTCCATATAGACTGGGATTTCTTTCCACTGGAGCATGGAAGGTTGAGGCGAGACCTTACTGTGGTTAGTAAAATGTTGTGGGGCATAGATAAGGTAAGTAGCAAAGATCTTTCCCTTGGGTGGGATGGTGAGTTCAAAATTAGGGGGCATTCTTTTAATGCGAGAGGAGAAAGATTTAAAAGGATCTAAGGGGCAACACTTTCATACAGAGGATGGTTCATACGTGGAATGAACTACCAGAGAAAGTGACAGAGGCAGGTAGTTACAATATTTAAAATTTACATGGTTAAGAAAGGTTTAAAGGGATACTGGCCAAATGCAGATAGGTAAGACTAGTTTAATTTGGGAAACTTGGTCAGCATTGCCAAGTTGGACTGAAGGGTCTGTTTCCATGCTGTATGATTTTATTTCTTGTTTTGGATACTGTGGTCATGTACATTACCAACCTGAATTAGATTCATTCAATTTTGTATTTATCATCCTGAATACTGAGCTGTATCAAGTTTGCTACAAACTGTTCTGTCATTCATTTTGACAATTACTGTAGATCATCTTCCAGGAAAAGGAAAAAGAAATTGCAAAAGCTGCAAATATACAGTTATCCTCCGTAATGGAAAAGGCAGGTAGTGCTATTTTATGTACATATCCTTCATCATGTTGAATGATGAGATAAAGCAGTCAATCAAATGCTAAATAGAGAAGCTGTATGAAAAGATCATCAGTGAAATAACGGTCATAAAAATGACAAGTGAGACAGCGGAACAATGAAAAGTGCCAGAAAAAGCCAGTGACAATCTCTATAAAATAACGGAACTGGAAAAGGTTCTGTATAATATGATTTATCTAAACAAGCTATTTTCAATGGGCAGAGGTACTTCTACCCAAATATCATCATGGTCTGGATTTTAAGGAAGGGCTAGGACATGGTTTGGAGAGGGGGGTGCTGTAATGTACTGAGGAAGATGAATTGATAAGCAAGCATCATTTCCTCACAATTACTTCTGCATCAGCAGTGGAGAAGATCAAGTACAGCATCCACAGGCCAACACAGTCACAAATTAAAGGCCTCTTCACGCTGGCAACACACTGAGACCTGTCTGACTGGCTTGGAGCACCCAGGTCCCACTCACCTGGATGGCAGGGCAGTTGTGGCATCCTCAACTACTGGGCACAGACCCAATCCCAGTGATGCTGCCGAGCAAACTCCAGTCCCAGGAAGGTAGCATGATATCTAAAGTTTAATAATAATGTTGGCATTTAGACCAATCTCAAAATCTACTTAGGCTCCAGGAGCATTGGGCCAAGAACAAAGCTCGATGTTTGCCTTCCCCCACACAGCCAGATGTCTGTAATCTTTCCAACAGCTTCAGGTAGCAAATGAACACCAATAATAATCCAGCAAAGGTCCACTCAAAAGTAGTATTTCATTATCAGACTTTATTATTTAATGCATTGATAAACATGACTCATGATAATGTCAAAATAAATGACTTCAAAGGAAACTGTAATAAAACCCTGGTGTATGAATTGTTCCAGATCCACAATACACCTTATACATTTACCCTGGGATACTGAGCACTGCATAAACAATTTTCAGAGAGTACCATTTCCAGGTTGTATAAGAATTACATTTCTAATTTATAAAAAGCAAAAGCCCATCAGTTACCACAAAACCTAAAATTTCCCATCCCCAATCACGGTGCAATGCATTGTAATTGCAAACTTTTCTGTTCAGTAAAAAAAGTTTTCTTCCAACTACCCACACAGAAGCATACGGGCAGTCCCACAAGTGTTGAATAGAAGAACAATGGATTCCTGTCTTCTGTTTAGAATTGTTCCCTGTAAATAAAATTTGCAATGGTATTGCTTCAACTGTTTTCAAGGCTGCTGTTAATATTCCAGCACTCTGCAGTTTCTGGCAAGATCTCATCCTGGAACAGTGGTATGTGTTTCTATCAGGAGCCAGCCTGTGTTGCAATACTATTTGTTTTCCTTACCTGAAGCAAAGGAGAGAAAAAGAACGTTATCATATTCCTAGCAACAAAAATGTCAGCTCACTTCAGCGGCAGCATCACCTTCAGAGTTAGAAAGTTGTTGGCTCTACCTCCATGTGAACATAGTGTACTTCATTGAATATCATTATACAAAAGGATGGCTACATTCTTCAAAGTGTCATTTTTCAGATGCAATTTTATTTTGTAAAAATCAAGTGCCTGTTTGTAGGTGGATGTAAATGAGATGAAAGTATTTGGAGAACAGGTGTTGTTTTCCTGTGTCCTTAGTCGACATCACTAAGATATATCACCAGATCATTTAAATCAGTAGATTTTATTGCATATCTTGATATCTGAAAACTTGTAACAGTTTCTGCCTACAAACCAAAGTGGCCACCTTTCAAATGTAATGTACTGACCACATAATTTGCCGTGCCCTTAGAACTTGTAAGGTGTTATAAAAAGATTTTAAACTATCTCCCTTTTCTTTGATACTGAGAGGATAGCTTCTGGATTTTCATCTAAACTCTTCATTGGCTTCCATTCAAACCTTCACATTCAAACGTGAAAAACAGTCCTTTCTCACTTTCTGCTCAGGCATGAGCAATCAAGCTAGTCAGCTGGAGCAAACTACATTAACAAAACATTGTCGATCAACAACATACCGTACCATCCAAGGACAGGGTATCATAAGAGTCAAGAGGGTCTGGTGAAAATGGGACCCTCAGAAAAACTAACCATAATGCAGAAAGACTCCATACAATAAATGGATCAGTTCTGTTTAAGCACAGCCTATTGTGATATAATGTATTTAATTGTTACTGTAATGTTAAGATTCTGTTGGTTGATTTCTTCATAAACTTCAATTATCATTTTCATTTGGATGGATCAGAGATGGGGGGGAACAACACTGTTCTTCCATATTAGCCAGGTTTCCCCATCACATTTATTGGTGCTGAATTTTATCCACCCATCTCATCGCTCTCCTTACAACTTGCTTTCCAGCCACATAATAATCCACTATGCCTCCTATTGTAATATTGCCTACCATCTAAACCAGTTCTATATCCAAATCACAGATGTACACAATGAATAAAAGAAGTTCCAGAAACAGTGAGTAGAACACCAGTGCCCATGTAACATACACCACAATGAATACAGTAGCATAGTAGTTGTGTTATTGGACTAGTAATCTAGATGTCTAGACTAAATATCTGGAGATGCAAGTTCAAATCAAATTGGGAAATTTAAAACCAGATTGTTAAATAAATCTGGAATAATTTAAAAAGCTATCATCATTAATGGCGAGCAGGAAACTGCAAATTCAAAGTTTGTGAGAAGATTTGTAGCTCGGGTGCTCGTTGTTGTGGTTCTGTTCGCCGAGCTGGGAGTTTTTGTTGCAAACGTTTCGTCCCCTTTCTAGGTGACATCTTCAGTGCTTGGGAGCCTCCTGTGAAGTGCTTCTGTGCTGATTCCTCCGGCATTTATACTGGTTTGAATCTGCCACTTCCGGTTGTCAGTTGCTGTCCACTGCAGTGGTCGGTATGTAGGGTCTAGTTCGATGTGTCTGTTGATTTCTCACATTCTGACCACCAAGATAAAAGGTTCTCTGCCTATTCTGTCTGTATACAATGTCACTTTTCCTTTGAATGTTCACACTAAAATTGAATTCCTTTATTTGTCTTTTCCCTGAAGACCATTGCAATGTACCAATTGATATTAGTTTAAGATTAAAACCTTTAACAAGTTCAGAACTGATTCAATAACATATATTGACCTAACAAGCTATTGGAGATATTTTCATTTTGAAAAAACATGCAAGACAGTAAAGTTATTAAATATAGGGGACTTCAGCTATGGGGATAGATTGAGGGAACGGTGATTGTTTTCCTTGGAGGAGATTGAAGGGAGATTTGAAAGAAACACTAAAAATCACAAAATATTTTGAATAAACAGTGAGAAACAGTGCCTTTTGACATAAAGGATAAGAATCAGTGGATAGGGATTGGGACTTAGTGTTATCCTTACAGAGGGGGTATGAACACAATGGGTCAAATGGCCACCATCTATGCTGTAAACAATCCACAATTCCACACCCAACTGTGAAGTCCTTGAGCAGTGAGGCAATATGGGCAGAGCTCAGAAATAGGAAGGGTAGGGTAATAATGTTGGGTCTGTACTGCAGGCCTCCCAACAGCGAGCATGAGATAGAGGTGCAAATATGTAAACAGATTATGGAAAGATGTAGGAACAACAGGATGGTGGTGATCAGAGATTTTAATTTTCCCAACATTGACTGGGATTCATTTAGTGTTAGAGATCTAGATGGAGCCGAATTTGTAAGGAACATCCAGGAGGGTTTTCTAGAGCAGTATGTAAATAGTCCAACTCCGGAAGGGGCCATCCTGGTGTTGGGGAACTAGCCCGGCCATGTGGGTGACATTTCAGTTGGGGATTACTTTGGGAATAGTGATCACAATTCCGTAAGTTTTAGAATACTCATAGACAAAGATGAGAGTGGTCCTAAAGGAAGACTGCTAAATTGGGGTAAGGCCAACTATAGCAAAATTCAGCAGGAGCTGGGGAATGTGAATTGGGAGCAGCTGTTTGAAGGTAAATCTACATTTGATATGTGGGAGGCTTTTAAAGAGAGGTTGATCAGAGTGCAGGACAGACATGTCCCTGTGAAAATGAGGGATAGAAATGGCAAGATTAGGGAATGACAGGTGAAATTGAGAGACTAGCTGAAAGGAAGCATACATAAGGTCTAAGTGACTGAAAACAGACGAAGCTTTGGAAGACCACTGGAAAATAGGACCAATCTGAAACGAGGAATGAAGAGAGCGGAACAGGGTCATGAATTTCTTTAGCAAACAGGGTTAAGGAAAATCACAAAGCCTTTTATTCATATAAGGAGCAAGAGGGTAACAAGAGAAAGGTTGGCCCACTCAAGGACAAAGGAGGAAAGTTATGTGTGGAGTCAGATAAAATGGGTGAAATTTTTAAAGAGTACTCTGCCTCGATATTCATCAAGGAGAGGGACATGACGGATGCTGAGGCTAGGGATAGATGTTTGATTATTCTAGATCAAGTTGGCATAAGGAGGGAGAAAGTGTTTGGTCTTCTAAAAGGCATTCAGGTGGACAAGTCCCCAGGTCCGGATGGGATCTATCCTAGGTTACTGAGGGAAGCAAGAGAGGAAATAGCTTATGCCTTAACAGATATCTTTTCAACATCAGTGAACAAGGGTGAGGTTGCAGAGGACTTGAGGATTGCAATGTTGTCCCCTTGTTTAAGGAGTATAGCAGGAATAATTCAGGTTATTATAGACTGGTGAGCCTGACGCCAATGGTAGGGAAGCTACTGGAGAAGATACTGAGGGATAAGATCTATTTATTTTTGAAAGAAAATGGGTTCATCAGTAATAGACAACATGGTTTTGTCTTACCATCTTCATAGAATTCTTTGATGAAGTGACAAAATTGATTGAGTAAGGAAGTGCTGTAGATGTCATATACATGGACTTCAGTAAGGCATTTGTTAAGGTTGCCCATAGTAGGCTTATGGAGAAATTAAAGTCGCATGGGGTCCAGGGTGTACTAGCTAGATGGATAGAGAACTGGCTGGGCAACAAGACACAGAGCAGAAGTGGAAGGGAGTTTTTCAAAAAGGAGAACTGTGACCAGTGGTGTTCCACAGGGATCAGTGTTAGGATCACTGTTGTTTCTGATATACATAAATAAGCTGGAGGAAGGCATAGGTGGTCTGATTAGCAAGTTTGCAGATGACATTACAATTAGTGGAGTAGCAGATAGTAAAGGGGACTGACAGACAATGCAGCAGAATATAGATAGATTGGAGAGTTGGGATGAGAAATGACAGATGCAATTTCGAGATGATGAATTTTGTAAGATCCAATTCAAGAGCGAACTATACAGTAAATGGAAGGGCCCTGGGGAAAGCTGATGTATAGAGAGGTCTGGGTGTTCAGGTCCACTGTATCCTGAAAGTGACAATGCAGGTCGATAGACTGGTCAAGGCGGCATATGGCATGCTTTCTTTCATCGGACAGGGTACTGACTAACAGAGTTGACACGTCATGTTACAGTTGTATAGGACTTTGGTTTGGCCACATTTGGTACAGTTCTGGTTGCCACCTTACCAAAGGATGTGAATGCTTTGGAAAGGGCACACAGGAGGTTCACCAGGATGTTGTCTTGCATAGAGGGTCTCAGCTCTAAAGAGAAGTTGAGTTGATTAGGATTATTTTCATTAGAAAGACGGAGGTTGAGGGGAGAGATGATTGGAGGTCTACAAATTCATGACCGGTATAAACAGGGTGGTTAGCAAGAAGCTTTTTTCCCCCCAGAAAGAGGGACTCAATTACTAGGGGGTCACAAGTTCAAGGTGAGAGGGGAAAGTTTTAAGGGAAATATGCATGGAAAGTTCTTTAGGCAGAGAGTGGAGGAAGCCTGGAATGTGTTGCCAGCAGAGGTGGTAGAGGCAGGCACGATAGCATCATTTAAGATTAATCTAGACAGATACATGAATGGGCAGGGAGCAGAGGAATATAGATCCTTAGAAAATAGGCGAGAGGTTTAGGGAGAGGATCTGGATCGGTGCAGGCTTAGAGGCCTATTCCTGTGCGGCAATTTTCTTTGTACTTACTATTTCACTTTACTTTTACTTGCATCCATTAATGCTAAATAAATCTTCCATTTTTCTGCCTAATTACATTTTTATCTGACATATCTAATTTAGATAACTTGCAGTGAAACCTCTGATCACTGAATCCTTTGAATGTAGACTATTTACATAAAAGAAAAAAGTGAAGAGGTACCAACACCAAGAATCAAGACATTACTTAATCCTAATCCCCTGCCTATATACGTTCTCCATTGGGTACAGCTGCTAAGGCACCAAACTCTGGAGTTGCCTCTAAACGATCCTCCTTTTCTACTTCTTACTCTTCCTTCAAAACGATCCTTAAAATCTACCTCTATCAAAGTCTTTGGTCATCTATCCCAATATTTCCTTACATACATTGGTGTTAATTTTTTTTTCCCATAGTGCTGCTACAATCTATTCTGCTAAAGGCACTGCACAAATGCAAATTCATGTTTTGCACCCTTCAGTCCATTTCTTAGTTATTTCTAGGGTTGACCAAGAATCCTTATAGTTAAGGGCTTTACCAATAGGCTTTGGCATGGAATTTCATCCAATGCCTTTTGGAAATGGAGGTACACCAGGTTTGCAATCTGCTGCGTGCAACTGGTTTTGCTTTACCTCAAAGAAGTCAAGGAAGTATGCTCAGGTAAAATCTTCCTTTTCTGAAGCCATGATGACTACTGCTTATATTAGTTTGCAAGATCATTTCTAATGGGTCTTTAGTTGTTTTGTGGTTGTCTTCCTCCATTTTTTGAACTTCCACTCAACCAATAGCTTTCTCGTATCCAGTGACAGTTTCAGAATGGTATCAATGTACCAATACCTAAGTCTCCTCCAAAGCACTTCAACATTTCAAGATAAGAGTATTATATTCTTACAGTCAGGGTTTAAAGGCTTAGATTTAATCTAAGATTTCAATCTCATTTACATAACTGGTCAAACAGAGCCTGTATTCTCTGGAATTTTGAAAAATGAGAGGTGGCCTCAATGGAAACTAGGAATACACAGGGTAGATGCAGGTAAGGTGTTTCCCCAAGTTGGAGAGCCTATAATCAGGGGCCAAAACGTAAAAGTAAGGGGAATGCATTTATGCCCCAGATGAGAATTTTTTTTTTCCCACACAGAAAGTGATAATCTTTGGAATTTTCTATCCCAGAGGGTGGAAATAGCTTAGTTTTTGAGTATATTTAAAATGAAATTTAATAAGTATTTGATTACCAATGGAGTAAAGGGCAATGGGGATAGTGTAAATAAAAGGCAATGAACTGTTTGATCAGCCATGATTGCATTAAATCATGGAGCAGATTCAATGGGCTGAATGGCCTACTCCTAGTGCTAGGTAATGACTGACTTTGCTTAGCTTACGTCTATTTAGGGATGGGATGTTGTGAACATCTGATAGAAGCAATCATTCAGAATATTGACTTTTGGGTTTGTCTTCATTTTCAAACACATCTGTCATTTATTTTCACTTCTTCTCTAATTACCATGCTTTTACTTTTACACATGTCTACACTTTCATCCTTGCAAATAACTGCAGCAGCTGCACTATTCCTAGATATCTCTTTATCTCTCTGTTCATTCCTTTGGAAAGTCTTTGTATTTATTATCAACAGTGAACTTATTCTTCCTCTTCCTCAGAATTTGTATACACTAGACTTCCTCTTTATTTCATCTTTGTCTTGTTTAGGCACATGTTTATCCACTTTGACCTTGGTCATTCGAGAAATGTATTTATCATTACGCCCAGCATTATTTATTTAAAGATATTCCATACGCCTAGATGACGTACAGTGATGGATAGCAAATTGCACACAAAGTGAGAGCTCATTCATCTTTCTTTGGAAGCATCTTCTCAAATAAAGCTTAGTAACCAATATTGCATCCAAGTGTGGTCTTACTATTGAATTATAATGGAATCCATGTAACATTTAGAAAATCAGGTTCCACTATTTTGGTAATGTCGATCAATATTCACCCTGCAGTGCTTTTTAAACTTGTTTTGACAAAAAGTGATAAAACCACTTGGTTTCCAAGTTAATTCTGTATTGCTTTCTATTTTACAAGCACTTAACGTACACATTTTTACTTGTCAACAATAAATATATTTTTCCAAAACTTTGTTTAAATGTATAACTGACCTAAAACTTTTTACATCTCCTTTGCTCCCTACTTTAGTTTCCCGTGCAAAAGTTGAAACATTTTTCTGTAAAATGCTTCTAAATGGTTGCTGTTATATAAAAATGAAGACCTTTATTAAAACTAACATGGGTATTTCTGATAGGATGATAATCGTTAATACAAAATTTAAATAAGATGGACTTACACATGAAGAAGTGTTGAAGATTTTGCAATGATCCACCTGCTGTAAAGTAAGCCCAAGTTGCCATAAGAGCCATAATCATGTATGCTGGAATAAGGCTGCCTTCATAGATTGGATTTAGAAACGTCTGTAGAATTGCAAAGAACAAACACTGTAGTCTGATATGCCTTGTACAGTTATTTCTACTGGTTAGGCTGAAATTGTAGTATAAAATAACAATTATGTTGCTGAACAGCAAACGGCATGTTTGGTTTTAAAATTATATGAATACGTGGACAAACAGATCTTGAACAAAATGTAATTTTTTAAAGAGAATCTCAAGGACACATTTTCTAAAACAGCATAGGGTGTAGATGCAAGCTATAAAATTTGAGAGCATGGTAATTTTAAATTCAGTTTATATTTAAATTATTTTACTAAAATTTAGGTTTGCATGACCACAACAATTTTTTACATGCAACAATGCTTGCAAGGAACATTCCAGTAAAATAATTCATACCAACTGGGACATTCCCTCCATGACACTCTAGTCCGCTCCTCCTCCACTCCCAATCCCTAGACCATAAGATCTAGAAGCAGAACGAGGCCATTCAACCCATCAAGTCTGCTCTGCCATTCAATCAGTCTGATATGTTTCTCAACCCCCATTCTCCTGCCTTTTCCCTATAACCTTTAATCCCCTTACTAATTAGAACCTATTTATCTATGCCTTAAATACACTCAATGACTTAGCCTCCACGGCCCTCTGCAACAATGATTTCCAGATTCACCATCCTCTGGCACAAGAAATTCTTCCTTATCTCAGAGCTGAAAGGTTGGCCCTTCGCTTGGCTTCTACTCTCTCCTACTAGTAGAAACATCTTCTCTACATCCACTTTATCTAGGCCTCTTAAGTTTCGATTAGATCCCCTTAATTCCTCTAAACTCTATTGAGTACATACCCAGTGTCCTCAACCATTTGTCAATAGCCAAGCCTTTCCTTCCCAGGATCAGTATCGTGGATCTCCTCCGAATCCCTTAAGGCCAGGATGCTCTTCCTTTCTTACGGGGCCAAAACAGCTCACAATATTTCAAACGCAGTCTGACCAGAGCCTTATACAGCTTCAGTAGTATATCCCTGCACCTGTTTCTAGCCCTCTTAAAAAGAATGCTAATGTTGTATTTACCTTCCTAATTGCCAACCAAACCTGCATGTTAACCTTAGGAGCCCTAGTTTAGGGTTATCCTAAGTCCCTTTAAGTTTCAGATTCCCAAAGCTTTTCCTCATTTAGAAAATAATCAATGCCTCTATCTTCTCACCAAAGTGCATAAACTCACATTGTATTCCATCTGCCCATTGTTTGCCCATTCTCCTAGTCTTTCTGAAGTCTCCCCACTTCTTCAACACTATTTGTTCCGCCACCCATCCTACCTCCTCACACTCCTGCTGCACCTTCCCATTCAATCACAAAAGGTCCAGAATTTGCCTGTCTACCTACGACCTCCTCACTACCCAAAGTTTCAGACTTCTGGGTAAATCAATGATTTACCTGCACTTCATTTAAATTATTCGACCATATCTGCTGATCACAATGTGTTTTCCTCTAGATTGGGAAGATGAAACTCAGACTGCTTAGTACATAAAAATAATTCCAAACTTTCAACAGCCTGTAACTTCAACACACCACTGCATGCCCTGGCCAGCATTGCTGTCTTAGGCCTGTGGCAGTGCTCCAGCAAAGCTCAGCACCAGCTGGAGGAACACCTCACTTTCCACCTAGGTGCCTTACAGCCCTCGGGACTCAATATGGAGTTTAACAATTTCAGAGCATGAACACTTTCTTCCATGTTCGTTACCCCACTCTCCCAGTGGCTGTTCTGTATGAGTCGCTCCCAATCTATTCTCAACTATTCCCAGTCCCTATTAGCAGCCATCCAGCATTTCTCATTTTCCTGGCTTATCATCTGCAATCCTTTTATCTGCCTCTTCTTTTTCCTCTCTCTCTGGGCACCACTTCATCTATTCAACTCAATTCTTGTGGGTGGTAGATGGTGGGAGATTTTGAGGAGACAGGAAGCAAATTACTTGCTTCAGAATTTCCAACCTCTGAATTGCTCTTGTAGTCACTGTGCTTATATGGCTGGTACAATTCCATTTGTGGACGACGGTGACACCAAAAATATCCCTGGGACAAGGGGCTTAGTCTAAAAATTAGAATTAAATCTTGCAGCAATGAAATTTGGAAATAATTCCTACACATATGGAAGTAGTTTAGAAATATGATGCTTCTGAAAACATGAATTTAAGACAGACAAACTTAATTTTTCCTAACAAAAGTCTGTCATGGTAAATATTAAAGGTGTTAAGAAATATAAAGATATCACAGATCAGCCGTAATCTCAATCAATGAAAGAGCGGTTTGAGCAGCCAAATTACCTATTCCTGTTTCTATATTCCTATGGAAATTCTCAATTTATAATGGTACTTCAGTACTAGCTATTCAAAATATAATGTCATTTAAATGATAGGAATTTAATCCTTGATTTTAATCGAGTTCACTAATAACAAAGAGTGGCAAAGAAATAATGTTAAAGACCTCACTATCCCCATGTGATAAAGGAAGAATTCTGCTAGAGTTCCCACTCAATTTTCAAGTGACCTTTTGAAAACTCTAGTCGGACTATGGGCCTATGCGGATGCAACAATCTCTTCTCTCCTCCCCTCCCAAACACCCAGTGAAAATTCCCCTGCAATTTCACGGACACTAATTGTGCTGTAGTCTATTCTTTCTGCAGGCAGACCTTCCCTGTAGCATTGTGGATGTACTTAGAGTCATAGAGATGTACAGCATGGAAACAGATCCTTTGGTCCTACTTGTCCATGCTGACCAGATATCCCAACCCAATCTAGTCCCACCTGCCAGCACCCAGCCCATATCCCTCCAAACCCTTTCTATTCATTTACCCATCCAAATGCCTCTTAAATATTGCAATTGTACCAGCCTCCACCACATCCTCTGGCAGCTCATTCCATATACGTACACCCTCTGCGTCAAAAAGTTGCCCTTAGGTCTCTCTTATATCTTTCCCCTCTCACCCTAAACCTATGCCCTCTAGTTCTGGACTCCCCAATCCCAGGGAAAAGATTTTGTCTATTTATCCTATCCATGCCCCTCGTAATTTTGTAAACCTCTATAAGAGCACCCCTTAGCCTCCGACCCTCCAGGGAAAACAGCCCCAGCCTGTTCAGCTCTATAGCTCAAATCCTCCAACCCTAGCAAAATCTTTGTAAATCTTTTCTGAACCCTTTCAAGTTTCACAACATCTTTCTGATAGGAAGGAGACCAGAATTGCACGCAATATTCCAACAGTGGCCTAAACAATGTCCTGTACAGCTGCAACATGACCTCCCAACTCCTGTACTCAATACTCTGACCAATAAAGGAAAGCATACCAAACGCCTTCTTCACTATCCTATCTACCTGTGACTCCACTTTCAAGGAGCTATGAACCTGCACTCCAAGATCTCTTTGTTCAGCAACACTCCCTAGGACCTTACCGTTAAGTGTATAAGTCCTGCTAAGATTTGCTTTCCCAAAATGCAGCACCTTGCATTTACCTGAATTAAACTCCATCTGCCACTTCTCAGCCCACTGGCCCATCTGGTCAAGATACTGTTGTAATCTGAGGTAACCCTCTTCGCTGTCCACTACACCTCCAATTTTGGTGTCATCTGCAAACTTACTAACTGTACCTCTTATGCTCGCATCCAAATCATTACCAAAAGAACTGCAGCAAATAAGCAGACAGCTCATCACAACCTTCATGAGAGCAATAAATGCTAGCCTGGTCAGTAATGCTCATAACTAAAAATAATATCAAATAAAATATTTAACATTAAGATCGTTCACACTTTTCCATTATCACAAAACAATTCTGAGATCATGTGATAATGAATACTCAGCACAGAAACCACCAAATGACAAATCATACAGAAACAGCTCTGGCACAAATATATATGTTTCAGAGAGTGTGCACATTAAATTAAAATATATTTAAGAGTAGACATCTCACCAGTCCTGATACTAGCAAGTGTGTTCCAATAACTGATACCACAGCGAACCATCGTCTCTTCTCAAATCCATCAAAGAATATCACACTCCAGAAAGTATGCAGCAAGATGATGGCCATGGTCATAAAAGCTGCAATAAAAAGAAAGTAAACTGAAACAGTGAACTGCAGAAGAACATATTGCAAGAGAGCATCTCAAGTGTATAAACATGTATCCTGTTAACACTTTTCTGGCAGTGAATAATGCGAGGAAGAATTTGCACATTTTACAGTAATAAGACAATCTATTAGGATAAATTCAGTCATAAAACAGAAGGTGGAGAAGAGGCAAAATGGAATATCTGTTCCCAATACATTAAAGATGGCATCTAAACCATTTGCTCATGCACAACCAACTTCCCTGACACAGTGTATGCCTCAATCTGACTGCTGTTCAAATTGCTTCTAAGACAAACTGGTGTGGCTTGGTTTGATGTTGGTTTATGGGTGCTCAGACTTGCATTTGCGATGTTTCGCCATGACCAATGCCCCATTCCAATTAAAATGCAACTGTCATAGATATTTACCTCTATGGCACTGTTTGCCTCTGATGATTCTCTTACGCCATTTTAAACTGAAGAATGGGGAATAGATATGGGTTGACTGCTTCCACTTTCTGGCAGGATCACATTTTAAGTTGCTTTAATGGTCACCCTGTTGCAGCCTCTAAGGAAGGCTGCTGTGATCTTGCACATGTACATGTAGCGCTCCACCTAGTGGTAGCATTGCTACAATTAGATTTTAGATTTTATCGTCATGTACTCAAGTACATAAGTGCAGGAGTACAGTGAGAAGTGTAAATTGTTGCCACAAATGGCGCCATCTTAGGTACCAAGGTACCTACAAAAAGCTTGGTACAAAGCAGTAAGAGAAACGAGAGTTAAAAAGTTAAGCATTACTTCATAGAATAGCAGAAAAATAAAGAAATAGATAATAAATAACATTAAGTCTTTTGTAGTTTAAACTAGGAAAATTAAGAAATAAATTGAACATCTTTGAGTCCTCCACCTGTCTCACTCTGCTGTCTGTTCTCGATGTTGTAGCTGCAGATACCATCACTGCTGCAGCAACAGTCACCTCTCCAATCTCCCCCAGTGCCTCGGGAACATACCCAAGCCAGAATCCACTTGCACACTGAGCCAAAACACCATGAGCTGCTGAAAGACCAGCCGACCTACTGCCTAGAAATCAGGCTGAGAGCCACCAAGACACCAGGCTGGGACCTACCATGAACTGCTGACAGACCAGGCTGGGACTCGCAGGGAGACGAGGCAGAGAGCTACCCAGAGACCAAAGTGGGAAGAAAAGACAGAAAAAAAGAAAAGGATCTCCAGTTAGAGCATCCTACTCTGCCACCATCTTCACCGGATGCTTGCAGACAAGGTGAAATTGGGTTTGATAATGTAAAGATCATATAATTTTATATTCCTGTATTTTTGACTGAAATAGGCAAGGGCAGTTTTAAACAAAACAAGGATCGTGGAAGGGATTGATGCACTTTTAAAAAGCAAGTTACCAACAGTCACTAAGTTTTGCTTACATTGTTGTTTGTTCAGCCAGAGGGAGAAGTTTAATTGCAGAAAAACTGGCGTTGGCGACTATGTACAAATGGCATTCGATTAGATTAGATTAGATTCCCTAAAGTGTGGAAACAGGCCCTTTGGCCCAACTAGTCCACACCGACCCTCCGAAGAGTAACCCACCAGACCCATTCCCCATATCTACCCCTGACTAATGCACCTAACTCTATGAACAAATTAACATGACCAATTCACCTAACCTGCACATTTTTGGACTGGAGGAGGAAACCGGAGCACCCGGAGGAAACCCACGCAGATACAGGGAGACTGTCCGTGTGAAGTTTGCACAGTCTCTTGTGGCTGGAATCGAACCCGGGTTACTGGCGCTGTGAGGCAGCAGTGCTAACTACTGAGCCAGCGTGCTGCCCCATTCGACCAACAAGTAGCTGATTGACAATTGATCACTCCAAACATCAATGTCAAAGGCCTGTCAATGACTATATGATTAGCTCCCAGGTGACTAAACAGCCTGAGAGTGTGAATGGGATAGCTGAAGCCTTCAGACCTCTGGAAAGGAAGGTGCTGTATTAAATACCTTAGAAAGCCAACTTAGTATCCCCCTACCAATTGCTATAAGCTGTTGTTTTTAGCCAATGAATCAGTGAGTGGTTTTATAATTTGTGAACCAGTTGCTTTGAACCTCCTGCAAGGAAATGGAATACATTTGCAGAAGAGGAGAATCAATGAACAGCAAGTCCTGACTTGCAAGAGGATTATCTCAGTGAACACTGTGAAACTGGGGTTATTGAACTGCGTTCCAAGATTTTCCTTCCAGTCATAGTACCAACTGTGTGTCTATCTACAGGTGTGTCAAGGGGTGGGGGGAGTCAACATTTCATAACTGCTTAATTCTTGTTATACACACTTTGTGCTGTGCACCCAAGTCTAAATTGAGGAATTTGGTGTACTTTTATAAAATCTTTTAGATACTACGAATAGTTAGATTTCCAGCATGCTACTCCAGTGAGATATGACAACAGCACCTGTTGTTTGGGTGTCACGTTGTCTCTTAATGTTCTGAAATGTTTCCCCACAGTGCACCCTTCACTTCAGGCATGAATCTGGCTGAATGTCATATTAGTGTAAGATCATGAATACTCAACATCTGCCAAAAATATGATGCCAACCACACTATGGATCTGGAGATACACAAGAAACACAGGAGGGGTATGGAATGTTTTTTACACCAAAGGATATTAGTGAACTAGTTTGGTTTTTAGAATAATCTAGTGGCTTCGTGATTACCATTACTTATAACTTTTTGTCCCAGATTTAAAATCCTCAACTATTGTGGTGAAAGATGAATTTATGACACTGCACTATTAATCTACATCTCTTGCTTGCTAACCAGAGTTGAAAAGTGCAGTGCTGGAAAAGCACAGTTGGTCAGGCAGCATGCGAGGAGCAGGAGAATTGACTTTTCCTGCATAGACCCTTCATCAGGAATTTAGGGCTTATACCCTAAACTTCGACTCTCCTGCTCCTCTGATGCTGCCTGACCGGCTGTGCTTTTCCAGCACTACACTTTTTGACTTCGATCTCCAGCATCTGCAGTCCTCACTTGCTCCGTAATTGCTAACCGGTAAATTAAGCATTATGATACCATCCAGAACAAAGCAGCCTGCTTGATTGGTACCACATCCACAAACATTAAGTCCCTCCACCCCTGACACACAATAGCAGCACTGAGCATTATCTACCAGCAATGCAGAAATTCACACAAGTCCTTCTAAATCCACAATTATTACCATCTAAAAGAACCAGGGCAGCAAATTCCTCTCCAAGCCACTCACCATCTTGATTTGGAAGTATATTGCCATTCCATCAGCATCACTGGGTCAAATTCCTGAAACTCTCTCCCTCATGGCATTGTTGGCCTACCTACAGTGCACAGACTGCAGCAGTTCAAGAATTCAGCTCACCACTTTGCAAGGCCATATGTAGACGGGCAGTAAGTTCTGGCCCAGTCAGCACACACTCATCCCATGAGTGAATTTAATTTAAAAAACTCCGTCACTATTGGTTACGTAGCTCAGTAGACATCATGAGCAGTGCTTTCAGCTGAACACCAACACAGTAGCCCGTTGGCATGGAGTAACGATTGTTCTGCCTGAACTAATCTGTGAGCATGTGCTGAGCAGGTCACAAGAGTCACGGTGACATGCCATGGGCTGCACAACCTTGACATCCTGACAGAACTGCTTCCGCCATTAGCTGTCAAACAAGAAGCTGAGGAGCAGGGGAATAAGGAGGTAGCGGTGGCAGACAAGAGGCAGAAAACTTGTATAGGGAAGGCATCCTGCAATCTGGGCAAATCCAGTCCGGCATGAGGCTTTCTGTAGACAACCAATTCAAATGAAATACAGTAGCACCTTGACATACAAACAACCCCATTCACAAACAAATCGGTTTACGAACAGGATTGTACGTAAAATTTTGCTTCAACGTACGTACGAAATTCAAGGTACGAAGAAGGTACGATCGCAAAAAGCCCGTGCGCGACCACGTGGTTTCATTGTTCTGCTTTGCTATGTGCTTGTTGAACGCAAAAGCTCTCAGGCCCCGCGTGATCTCATTCAGTTTGTCTTTGGCGCGTGAGCTGTGAACAGCATTCATTGCTACTTCCAAGCATTCTTACGCTATCCGAACAATGGGAAAAATTGATTCAGTTCATGAACTTTTCGGTTCGCGAACCGGGTCCCGGAACGGATGAAGTTTGTAAGTCAAGGCGCCACTGTACCAGTAATCAGTGAAGGCAATAAATGCTGACCAGTCAGCAACATTCCTCGCCCAATAATGAATTCAAAAACCTCAATCACAATTTCTCATGCGTCAACCATCCTATGCCCATATGTTAGCTCAGGCACCGACTAATACATTATTTTCTTTCCCAACATGTAAAGATTTCAAACTACCATAAAATATATATTTCAATTTAAAAACAAAATCACGCCACCTCATATATAAAATTAAACAAATCACCATTACGCATTCCCAAACGTCTTCCTTCCACGTGCCTGCTGTTACACAGTGCTACTCCAGAGGCAGCAGTACGGCTGGTGGGAAGTTACTGTCTTTCGTAACAGGGAGATGGTAGATGATTTTGAAGGGCAACATCAAGTACCTCTGGGCCAAAGGAGTTGAATTTCAGACTGTAACAAATCAGCAGCAATTTGGGCTGGCCGGTCAGGGGCATTAACCAGGTGGGTAGGGACCTTAGCGTGACTGCCAACATCTGAAAGATGGCAAAACTTTGGTTTCCACAGAGCACTGCCCACTCTTCCAGTGCAGCTCCTAGGTACTCCTTTGCTGGAGGATGGGTTACTAGACTGATATGGCACTCTGAAATCCCCTTTGAACACAGAGGTTTAATGACGGTAAAAGCCTGAGCTTCCTTTCAGCGGAGTCACATCACATACCTTCAGTTTTTCAAAAAGCAACATTTTTTTGCAGCTGCTGTATTTGTTATCTAAACAGCTCTACATATCTTTTTCCCCATCATCATTCAGGTTATGCCGCACAATGGAAGTGAAGACCATCAGCCATTAGACACTGCATCACAGTTGTTCCACAGTATGCACACGGAGTTGACCACACTACCACAGTGGAATGGATGGGTTTCAATCTCTAGTATGCCTTATAGCACTGAGTATTTTGGTATGTGCACCCCAGTCAACCGAGTGACTGACTCCTCTGAATTTTCCATCTGAGTCCTTTGCAGCAGAACTAATGCAAACGCCTAGCCCATTGGCAAATGTTGCTCTCCCTTTTTTCCCCTCGCTGGTAACTTCACACTTGTGCCCAGTGTTGCAAGATGCGCAGAGCCCTTCACAGTGCTCTCTTCTAAATTAAGGGCAGTGGAAACAAACTGATAGATACAAGAGTGAATTCATGTGCCTTTGCCTTTTGCATTCTGATCGGCCTGGACAAGTCACAGCCCATCATATTTGAAAAGGAAAAAAAAGAAATGAATGATTAGATTCAATACTTCATCTGAGCTGCTTGTGCCCAGTAAATTAGAATATAGCATGTATGGCAGAAGGCTATGGAGACCAAGTCACCAAGTGTCTTTAGGACAGTGATTAGTTCTTGATTAGTAACAGGATCAAGAGTTACAGAGAGAATGTAGGAATTTGGGGTTGAGAATCACATTAGTGTTTTGAATACCAGTGGAAACATGATGGGTCAAATGGCCTGTATCCTATGGTGCTATAAATAGACAACACGACCAAATGCTCCTTGTGAGGTCTATACTCATCCAACAAATTTAAATGCACTATGCAGGACAACAAATAGGTCACACACAGTCACTATAAATTCGAGGGAACAACAGTTCCATGTAGTTAGGAAAGCAGAGACAGTAAGTGGTATATGCTTACATCATCTGCAGCTTGTAAGTCAAAACAGTTAGGGATGAGGGAGAACTGATTAGGCAAGAGAATATCATCCTCAGTATCTACAGCTCTCCACTAGAAGTCACAGCATCAGCAAGGGCCCTGTTAATGGCCAATAGCCTCTTTTCCATAGAGAATTCTAATCTCCAGTCTCACCCTTGCACCTCCAGTTTGTTCCTGTTGGCACTGACTGAATGCCAACTTTTCCTGCGAGAGAGAGGGGAATGTGTTGGTGATATTCTGAAACTTGCTTGTGGCTGCCAAATGCTTGCCATGGTGGGACAGCTGACAGTAGGTGGAAGCTGACAGATGTGGGCGTGACACACACAGAAATGCAAGAAGATGACATAAAGATTAAAAACATTTGGCATGAGTTTCTTTATTTTCGAATGGGATCACCGGCCTGGTCTGCTATTGTTGCGCATCCCCATTTACTCTAAACTGTGTGGTTTGGCACAGTTAAGAGTCAACCACATTGCTGTACGTCTGCAGTCACATATAGGCTAGACCAGGTAAGGATGACAGATTTTCTTCCCTCAGGATAGTAATAAACCAAATGAGATTTGACAACAATTAAGTAAAATTTCATGGGCATCTCAAGTGAAAGCAGCTTTATATTCTCAAATTATTAACTGAATTTAAATTCCAGTACCTGACAATTATTGGACTTGAACTTGCATCCCTCAAAAATTATCCTGGACCTTTGGATTACTGATTACATTATGTCTGCACCATATCTCCTCCTGACTGTAGGCAGGTGAACAATTGGGGGCATGGTAAATTAAACAGTAGCTGAGGTTAATGGTACAGTTGTTAAAAATAGAGCACTTGAAGATGTATCCACTGACTTGTCCACCTATGTGAGATCATTTAACATCCAACGGCATTGCCACAAGGTCCTCAACGCTATACAAGGGGGGTCCTCCTTGTTGCGGTTAGAGGCGTGGGGTTAGAGAGCGGAGGTGCGGGAAGAGAATGAGATATGCTGGAGGGCATCATCAACTACATGGGAGGGGAAATTGCGAAGGAGGCCTTCTGGTGTAATTAGTCCCTCTGGGAGCAGATGCGAGAGGCGCCAAGGTATTGGGAATAGGGATAGCATTTTTAGAGGAGGCAGGGTGGGAGGAGATGTAGTCCAGGTAGCTGGAGGAGTCAGTTGGTGTGTAGTAGATGTCCATGTTGAGTCGGTCACCCTTGACGAAGATGGAGAGCTCCAGGAAGGGGAGGGAGGTGTCCGAGATGGTGCAGGTGAACTTAAGATTGAGTGGAATGTGTTCGTGAAGTTGATGAACTGTTCAGTCTCCTTGTGGAAGCACAAAGTGGCGCTGGAAGAGTCATCGACGTAGTGGAGGAAAAGGTGGGGAATGGTGCTGGTGGAGCTTTGGAAGATGGACTGTTCTACGAGGCTTCAACTTAGATTGTCACAATTTGCAACACATCGCTATCAAAAAGAGAAAGATCCTTTAGAGACGAAAGATAAATCTGATCGCTAAAGTGATTTTAGATTAGATTAGACTTACAGTGTGGAAACAGGCCCTTCGGCCCAACAAGTCCACACCGACCCGCCGAAGCGCAACCCACCCATACCCCTACATTTACCCCTTACCTAACACTACGGGCAATTTAGCTTGGCCAATTCACCTGACCCGCACATCTTTGGACTGTGGGAGGAAACCGGAGCACCCGGAGGAAACCCACGCAGACACGGGGAGAACGTGCAAACTCCACACAGTCAGTCGCCTGAGTCGGGAATTGAACCCGGGTCTACAGGCGTTGTGAGGCAGCAGTGCTAACCACTGTGCCACCGTGCCGCCCACAATTAGGAAATTAAAAATTACAGTAAGAATAAAGGGTTTCATATAAATGAATTTTCAGAATTTTATTTAAGCAAATTTGAATAGGAATTAAGGAATTAAGGATTTCTCCCATCCTTAAGAACTACTCCCTTCCCATCTTCGAGGGCACCAGCCAAATCTACAAATCTGTAACAATTGGAAGGCTAAAGGCAGCAGACCCATGGCAAACTCATTGCCTGCAAATTATTTTCTAAATTACAAACCATCTTGATATGGAAACGAGCACCATTTTGCAGGGCCAAGATCCTGCAATTGCTCCCATGGATGTGCCTACATCACTTGTACTGTTATTCTGGTAAAAGTTAATTACCTAGACCTTGGTGCACTGGCACAATTTCAACATCTAATCAGATCAGATGATCTGATCCTTCCAGGTATTATGTACCACATGGAAGATAAGTACAGAAGTGGAATGGGAGGACAAGTGGCATATGAAATTTTATATGGAGAAGTATGAAATAATTCACGTTGGTAGGAAGAATGTGGAAAGGCAGTATAAAGGGGTCAATTCTAAAGTGGCTACAGGAGCAAACGGACCTGGAACGTATATGCAGAAATCAATGAAGATGGTAGGACAGGTTGAGAAAGCGGTTAGTAAAGCATGCAGCATCGTTCGTGTAAAAACATGAGGCTATGCACCATGGTAGGTGCAAAATGTTTCTTAAATTGTGAGGTTGGAAATGTCCAAAGGGTCATGGGTGTCCTTTGAGTCATCTCTAAAGGCTAACATACACTTGCAGCAAGCTATGAGGACGGCTAATAGTATGTTAGACTTTATCATAAATGGAAATCTAGTGTCAAATGAGGCTTTCAAAAAGGAACTGGATTATCGTGAATTTGAGAAGTAGGTAGGGCTATGGGGAAAAAGGCAAATGGGTAAATTTCCAGCACAAACATGATAGGCCAAATGACTTCCTTCTGTGCTGTAGCCATTGAGATTCCGAAACAGCACACATTAAAATGCATCATGGTGGGCCTGAAAACTCCTCTAGGTTGGAGAGACTGCTGCATGGTGGCACTGACTGAAAAAAAAATGAGAACACAAATTGCTGAGGCAGATGTTATGATGCCAGCCAGAGTGGGAAACATGGTGTGCAGGGTGATGGGATTAAGTGGGATACAGAATGTTGGTTTGCTGACAGCAGGTTGAGATGCAGAGGTAAAGTCAGCAGACAATCTATGGCACATTGAGCCTCATGCTGGCCTGCAGCAGATTTGTATTCAAAGCATTTGCATGTTATGATTACTCACTAACATAGACATTGTCGTTAATAAAGTCCTAACTTCAAATGGGCACAAAAATTCCACTCAGATCACATCTGTACAAGGAGTACGGCACCAGTTGATTTTGATTGGTATGTCCGAGGTTAGCGGTTTCCCTGGTTTAATTCTACAATGCAAAAAGAAAGAAGAAGGGCAGGCTCAGGATAAAAAACAGTGAGTCAATGGTACAGTTGAGAGCACAGGCAGTGGAACAGGGATTCATGGGAGGCCAGAGGATGGGTCAGGGGCACAGAGGTCAGAGGTGGGAAGGGCCCTGGTCCTGGATGTGGTGCAGCAGTTCAGCTGGTCAAGATAAGAAAATGAGGGTTTTAAGTCTAATGCCAATACTGTCTAAATGCATGCCAATCTCAAGTTGCTGGCTGGAAGAAGTTTTACAGTTCGCCTACGCATTTCAATTATCCCACCAAGAATGATCTTAGAAAGACAATGTCCTTTACAATGCACAGAAGGGAGGGCCAGCTGAGCACATTCAGCCATGTCCCTTGGAATGATGAACACAACAACTCAGTGTTCATTCAAGAACATTCAATAAAGAGTGAAACCAACCCACAACAGTGTTTTTTCCACAGTGAAGGACAACTTCCCTGTAACCATCAATGCATGTCAGTATATTTAGCAGTCTGACTAAGCTAGTCTCAATAAATAAGGATGGTGCACACATTAATAAAGTGAAACCAATATGATGTGATATATTTACAGTGCAATTTAAATTGAAAAACACCCATATCACTTTTGTGCTCTAAATTAGCCTTAGTTTAATAGCAATAGAACTGGGCAGGAAAGTTTGGATCATGACACAGAGCATCTCCTGATTTGGCCAGGAAATTCTTCTACTAGTGATTGGCAGCTGCAGCATCATTAGCTTATGGCAGGTTTCACTGTGGAAAAGCATTCCCATGCAGTCACGTGCAAGATTCAATGCAAAAAAAGCTGAGCAATCATATATCACTGACAAATTTGAGTATCATTTTGAGTCAAAACTTGTGACGAAAGAGGAATGTAATTTAGTTAAACATAAGACTATAACTTTGATGATGGGTATAGCTACATATTCTATTTGTCATAAGTCTATATGCTTCTTGATGCATTCTGTTTTATCTAGACCTGTAATATTTCAGATGAAATTCTTGTACCTAAGTAATGAGCAATCTCCATTTGCTAGATTTGAAAATTGTTGATTGGTAAAGATTATGTGAGGTTCAAGACTGAGATATAGTCTCATTGACTATAGAGATTTCACTTATTTAAGAGGAGGTGTTTGTGAAATAGGCGATGTGTATGCACAACCTTTTTGAGAAAGCCAGATCAATGACAAGCACTATGTTTTGGACAAGTCTGCCTGTATCTTGTCTAGATATCATAATTCTTCAAAGGCACTAAACTTTCTATCTTAGAAGGAAAAGACTGATAACCCATGATGTCTTTGTAAGCCATTCAATTTGTTCCACTCCTCTGTCCTTTCTCCATAACTCTGCCTAGACTTTTTCCGAAGACATATTCAATTCCCTTTTCAAGACTTACTTTTTATCTGCTTCCATGTTTTCAAGCAATATATCCCAGAACACAGCAAAATGCTGCAGACAAATCTCTCTTCCCCTTAAATTACAAACTTCAGGGTTATAACAAATGATTTTAACATTTTGGAACAGTCCATTTAATTTTGGGTAAACTGGAACAGTACAGGGAGTGCTGTTGTGAATTATGCTTTAAGGCCCACATTGATTTACATCAAGGAAGGTACAGGTTGTTAACACCTTTGAATAGGTGCCAGTGGGTGGGTGCATGTGCAGTGGGAGATACAGATGGTGTAAGGGCAAGAGAGAGTGGTGCCAGGGTGTGCAAGGGTGAGACAGAAAGAAATGAGCATGTGAGAAGGGAGAGGGGAGGAGACTAGGGAATGGGGGTGGGAAGGGGAGACAGACAGATATCAGGTGATGGGAGAGACACAGGAAAGATATGGTGTAGAATACAGAAGCAGGAAAGTCTTGTTGAAACTTTAGAGCATTGGTTAGTCTGCAAATGGAACACAGTTTGATGACTAGAACTGCACACATTCAGAAGGACGTGATTGCATGGAAAAAGGTGCAGAGGGAATTCATTAAGATGTTACCGGAGTTGGAAAGTGTCAATTATAAGAAGCATCACAGAATAGGATGTCTTGAAGCAAAAAAAAGGCATGCCAGGAAAATTAGACAGCACTGGTGCAGCATTGCCTGAAGTTATTATTTTGGGATTAATCTTATTCGAAGGCACATGTACTTACCTATGAATACACCAAAGTGATTCTGAAAATTCACAATGAGTAAACCTGTAACATCCTTGCCCACCCTGGCACCACTCTCTCTTGCCCTTACACCATCTGTATCTCCCACTGCACATGCACCCACCCACTGGCACCTATTCAAAGGTGTTAACAACCTGTATCTTCCTTGATGTAAATCAATCTGGGCCTTAAAGCATAATTCACAACAGCAATCCCTGTACTGTTCCAGTTTACCCAAAATTAAATGGACTGTTCCAAAATGTTAAAATCATTTGTTATAACCCTGAAGTTTGTAATTTAAGGGGAAGAGAGATTTGTCTGCAGCATTTTGCTGTGTTCTGGAATGTATTGCTTGAAAACATGGAAGCAGATAAAAAGTAAGTCTTGAAAAGGGAATTAACTAGGTCTTTGGAAAAAGTCTAGGCAGAGTTATGGAGAAAGGACAGAGGAGTGGAACAAATTGAATGGCTTACAAAGACATCATGGGTTATCAGTCTTTTCCTTCTAAGATAGAAAGTTTAGTGCCTTTGAAGAATCATTTCAGTGGTAATTAAAATCATTTCCATCCTCAACCTCTGCTTTCATTTCTTTCCAGACTTGACACAAGGATTATTGCCATATAAGCAAGGAGCATATGGTCTGATATGTCAAAAACGCGATGCTGCCCAGTTCAGCACAATCCACAGTATTATTTCAAAGTGAATGCTAACAGTAGGGTGACCACACAGTTGTATTTCCAGAAGCAGATATGACAGCCAACACCTATCTGTAGTTGATCTAGATGGCCATCCATGCATGTGTTCAAGTACATGCATAAGATGGATTAGACTTGTTGATTATAATTGATAGCTGCATGACCTTGAGTAAGTCCTGTGATGGGTGACTCACATTCCTGTATGTGCCAAAGATGGCACAAGCAACTTATTTTTAAGAATGTGTTTCATTTTGAATCATTGGACTTCCCTTCAGACTGGGATCGCGAACGGTGCCAAGAACAAACCTAAGCCTCCAGGCCAGTGATTGATGAATCACCGATGGGCAGAAGGGCGAGAGACGTATTGTTTCTTCCCTTTCTCTCTCATCTCTATTTACTTAATAAATGTTCATATTTAAGTACATTTACAATGTTGAGTCTTCTCTCAACTACATTTAACTGAATCTGAAGAACCATTTGGATACACTTTGTAAACCAAGACAATATAATGACCTTATGTTCTTTACAGATTGAAGTGTGCAAAGATGGCACAGGCAGCTTGAGTAAGCAGTATGATGAAAAAAGGGTGCAAGAATAGCACAACATTAAACATTGACAAGCAACACTTCTTGGCATGCAGAATTGGATCATACACCTAGCAAACAGCATTGCTGGTTAGGCTTACCTTGGCAACTTTGTTGTAGCCATCCTCAACCAGTTGTCTGTATGCAGATAGTATAAAGCACTGATAGCAACTGCATTGCTATCCTTATAGATGCAGCGTGATTTCACACGCTACATGCAACCACATCACAAACCGTCAAACAAGGTAATTTATCAAAGCCTGTACCCTTCTTAGATGCAAAATTTTTGCTTTGTAAATTTATTTTGCCAGCCTCTTTTTATTCCTGCCTTACATCCTTTGTAAACATTTAAATCATGTTTCAAGTATTCACACTTATAAAGTCTGTTAAAGACAGCACTGGTTTTCCCTATAAGTTATCACTAACCTTTTAAATTCATACAATAGCCCTTGCTTATCCAGACTAACTTCGCTTTTTATCTCATAACTCTTACTATCTCGTGCCTCATAATATTTAAATGGTATAGATGGATGGATAACAAACTGAAGTATTCCCAGCCACAGCTTAGTAGTGGGTGCTACTGTGACTACAGGCAGAATAATGAGGAACACAACAATAGATCCTCAACCAGGGTAAGTCTGGGTTATTGGCAGGGACAGTTTGGGCATTTTATGGAGGGGAATGGGAGGGGCCCCAGTCAAGCATTAGAATTTACTTCATTAAAAACAAACTGGTCAGCTGAACGAACATTCCTCTATTTGGTACAGTTGATTTTTTAAAAATCATTCATGGGCCGTGTGTGTCACATGTATTGCCCATCCCTAGTTATCCCGGAGGTGGTGGTGGTGAGGCACCTTCTTGACCAGCTGTGGTCCATTTGGTACAGCTACCACAGTGCCCTTAAGATGGAGTTCCAGGATTCTGAACCAGCAACTGAAGCAATGGTGATATGTTTCAAAGTCAGAATGATGAGCTGATTGGAGGGGAACTAGCAGATTCATGTATCTGCTGCCCTTCATCTACAGTGTAGTGATTGTGGGTCAGAGCCATAGGGATGTACAGCATGGAAACAGACCTTTCGGTCCAACTCGTCCATGCTGACCAGATATCCCAATCCAATCTAGTCCCACCTGCCAGCATCCGGCCCATATCATTCCAAACCCTTCCTATTCATACACCCATCCAAGTGCCTCTTAAATGTTGCAATTGTACCAGCCTCCACCACTTCCTCTGGCAGCTCATTCCATACACATACCACCCACTGTGTGAAAATGTTTCCCCTTTGGTCTCTTTTATGTGATTTCCCTCTTATCCTAAACCTATGCCCTCTAGTTCTGGACTCCTGACCCCAGGGAAAAGACTTTGTCTATTTATCCTATCCATGCCCTTCATAATTTGTAAACCTCTATATAGTCAACCCTCAGCCTCCGAGGCTCCAGGGAAAACAGCCCCAGCCTGTTCAGCCTCTCCCTATAGCTCAAATCCTCCAACTCTGGCAACATCCTTGTAAATCTTTTCTGAACCCTTTCAAGTTTCACAACATCTTTCCAATAGGAAAGAGACCAGAATTGAACACAGTATTCCAACAGTGGCCTAACCAATGTCCTGTACAGCCACAACATGACCTCCCAACTCCTGTAATCAATACTCTAACCAATAAAGGAAAGCATACCAAACGCCACCTTCACTATCCTATCTACCTGCGACTCCACTTTCAAGGAGCTATGAACCTGCACTCCAAGGTCTCTTTGTTCAGCAACACTCCCTAGGACCTTACCATTAAGTGTATAAGTCCTGCTAAGATTTGCTTTCCCAAAATACAGCACCTCACATTTATCTGAATTAAACTCCATCTGCCACTTCTTAGCATCATTGGCCCATCTGGTCAAGATACTGTTGCAATCTGAGGTAACCTTTGCTGTCCACTACACCTCCAATTTTGGTGTCATCTGCAAACTTACTAACTGTACCTCTTATGCTCACATTCAAATCATTTATGTAAATGACAAAAAGTAGAGGACCCAGCACTGATCCTTGTGGCACTCCACTGGTCACAGGCCTCCAGTCTGAAAAACAACCCTCCACCACCACTCTCTGTCTTCTATCTTTGAGCCAGTTCTGTATCCAAGTGGCTAGTTCTCCCTGTATTCCATGAGATCTAACCTTGCTAATCAGTCTCCCATGGGGAACCTTTTCGAACGCCTTACTGAAGACCATACAGATCATATCTATCGCTCTGCCCTCATCAATCCTCTTTGTAACTTCTTCAAAAAACTCAATTACGTTTGTGAGACATGATTTCCCATGCACAAAGCCATGTTGACTATCCCTAATCAGTCCTTCCCTTTCCAAATACATGTACATCCCGTCCCTCAGGATTCCCTCAAACAACTTGCCCACCACCGACATCAGGCTCACTAGTCTATAATTCCCTGGCTTGTCCTTACCACCTTTCTTAAACAGTAGAACCACGTTAGCCAACCTCGAGTCTTCCGGCACCTCACCTGTGACTGTCGATGATACAAATATCTCAGCAAGCCGCCCAGCAATGACTTCTCTAGCTTCCCACAGAGATCTAGGGTACACCCGAGCAGGTCCTGGGGATTTATTCACCTTTATGCATTTCAAGACATCCAGCATTTCCTCCTCTGTAATATGGAAATTTTGCAAGTGTCATCATCTATTTCGCTATATTCTATATCTTCCATATCCTTTTCCACAGTAAATACTAATGCAAAATACTCGTTTAGTATCTCCCCCATTTTCTGCAGCTCCATACAAAGGCTGCCTTGCTGATCTTTGAAGGGCCCTTTTCTCTCCCTAGTTACCCTTTTGTCCTTATTGTATTTGTAGAAACCCTTTGGATTCTCCTTAATTCTATTTGTCAAAGCTATTTCAGTCCCCTGTTTGTTCTCCTGTTCTCCCTCAAGTATACTCCTACTGCTCTTAAATTCTTCTAAGGATTCACTCGAGCTATCATACCTATACCTGACATATGCTTCCTTCTTCTGAACCAAACCCTCAATTTCTTTAGTCATCCAGCATTCCCTATACCCATCTGCCTTTCCTTTCACCCTGACAGGAATATACTTTCTCTGGATTCTCATTATCTCATTTCTGAAGGCTTCCAATTTTCCAGCTGTCCCTTTACCTGCGAACATCTGCCCCCAATCAGCTTTCAAAAGTTTTGATTAGACTTACAGTGTGGAAACAGGCCCTTCGGCCCAACAAGTCCACACCGACCCGCCGAAGCGCAACCCACCCATACCCCTACATTTACCCCTTACCTAACACTATGGGCAATTTAGCATGGCCAATTCACCTGACCCGCACATCTTTGTGACTGTGGGAGGAAACCGGAGCACCCGGAGGAAACCCACGCAGACACGGGGAGAACGTGCAAACTCCACACAGTCAGTCGCCTGAGTCGGGAATTGAACCCGGGTCTACAGGCGCTGTGAGGCAGCAGTGCTAACCACTGTGCCACCGTGCCGCCCAAAAGTTCTTGCCTAATACCGTCAAAATTGACCTTTCTCCAATTTTGAACTTCAACCTTTAGGTCTGGTCTATCCTTTCCCATCACTATTTTAAATCTAATAGAATTATGGTCGCTGGACCCAAAGTGCTCCCCCACTGACACCTCAGTCACCTGCCCTGCCTTATTTCCCAGGTGTAGGTCAAGTTTTGCACCTTCTCTAGTAGGTACATCCACATACTGAATCAGAAAATTGTCTTGTACACACCTAACAAATTCCTCTCCATCTAAACCCTTTACACTATGGCAGTCCCAGTCTATGTTTGGAAAGTTAAAATCCCCCACCATAACCAACCTATTAGTCTTACAGACAGCTGAGATCTCCTTACAAGTTTGTTTCTCAATTTCCCTCTTGACTATTAGAGGGTCTATCATACAATCCTCAGGTAGAATGCAACATAAAATAGAAACATATATTCATCAATTTCTTATTTCTCAGTTCCACGCAAATAGTTTCCTCCCACAGTCCAAAGATGTGCAGGTCAGGTGAATTGGCCATGCTAAATTGCCCGTAGTGTTAGGTAGGGGTAAATGTAGGGGTATGCGTGGGTTGCACTTCGGCGGGTCGGTGTAGACTTGTTGGGCCGAAGGGCCTGTTTCCACACTGTAAGTAATCTAATCTAAAAAAACTTCACCGGATGTATTTCCAGGAATATCCTCCCTCAGCACAGCTGTAATGCAATCCCTTATCAAAAATGCCACTCCCCCTCCTCTCTTGCCTCCCTTTCGATCCTTCCTGTAGCATTTGTATCCTGGAACAGTAAGCTGGCAGTCCTGCCCATCCCTGAGCCATGTTTCTGTAATTGCTATGATATCCCAGTCCCACGTTCCTCACCATGCCCTGAGTTCATCTGCCTTCCCTGTTAGGCCCCTTGCATTGAAATAAATGCAGTTTAATTTATTCGTCCTACCTTGATCTCTGCTTTATCCCTGCCTGCCCTGATTGTATGACTCACTTCTGCTCTCAACTATACCAGTCTCAGATTGATCTCTCTCCTCACTATCTCCCTGGGTCCCAACCCCCCCACCTTACTAGTTTAAAATCTCCCGAGCAGCTCTAGCAAATTTCCCTGCCAGTATATTAGTCTCCTTCCAATTTAGGTGCAAACCGTCCTTCTTGTACAGGCCACTTCTATCCCAAAAGTGATTCCAATGGTCCAAAAATGTGAATCCTTCTCCCATACACCAGTTCCGTGGGTGTGGAAAGTCCTTTCTAGGGAGCCTTGATCATGCCTTGCTACTAAGCATACTGCAGATGAATGTGGTCCAATCAAGTGGGCTCTTTTGTCCTGGCTGGCATCAAGCCTCTGGAGTGTTGCTGGAGCTCCACTTATCCAGGCAAGTGGGAAATATTCCATCACATTCTAGACTTGTTCCTTATAGACGGTGGACAGGATTTGCAAAGTCATGAAATTGATTACTCACTGCAGGATTCCTAGTCTGTGACCAGCTCTTACAGCCACAGATTTTATATTGGTTAATCCGGTTCAGTTTCTTATCAATGGTAACCCCAAAATGCTGACAGTAGAGGAATCAATGAAAGGAATGTCATGGGATGATAATTATGATTCTGTCTTCTTGGAAGTGGTAATTGTCTGCCACTTGTGTGGCTCAAATGTTACTTGCCAGCCCAAGAACTTACATATTAACATGGTCATGCTGCATTTGGACACAGATTTTCTTCTAGTATCTGAGGAGTGCGAGTGGTGATGTACGTTATGCAATCATCAGCAAATATCCCCATTTCGGACTTTATGCTGAGAGAAAGTCATTGATAAACAGCTGAAAATGATTGGGCCTTGGACATTATCCCAAGGAACTCCTGTAGAGATGTCCTGGAACTAAGATGGCTGACCTCCACAAACACGACATTTCCTTGCGAGTGTCAGTATGTTAACTACTTGAGTATTCCTGTCCATTAAAATTTAGTTTAAAACTGGGAAATTTTCTATGTTGTAACACCCTTGAAAATATACAATTTCACTTAAACTATGCCATTTGTGCAAAAATCATTAGTTCATCCATCTAGAAAACCAAGCAACTCATCTTGAAACATAGTTGATTTTCATCTTGTGACTGCCTTACATGTACTAAAACCCTGACTGTAGTAAATAGAGAATGAAGCAGCTCAAAGTGCTGCCACATTGTCAGCATTTTAACATTTGATACAAGGATGACTGATCACTATCAGTTTATGTTGCCACCCAATCCAACCACCAATCAGAATTCAGAGGGTAGTCACTCAGTGATATTTAAAGGAATCATCTTCTTCCTGGAAGAGATTGGGAAAGAATTTGTCCCCAGTAATACCATAAAAGGGACAGCATTCATCAGCCTCACTCAATATACAGTATCACTATATAACCAATAGTGAATTCAGCACTGCCTATTTAGTGCTATTACCAGAAACAAATTTTTGCTCCAGCCGGCCATTTATTTTGTAAAGTTCACTTTAATGAGTTTGCTGTGAGATGCTGTAGGTTATAAATTTGCACTGCCGAAAGCAATGTTTTGCTTCTCTCTGCTCCTGATGAAATTCTCTTCTGCATTCAAGTTCTTACTGCAATTCCTTGAGAAGCAGCCACACTGCCCGATTTTGTGCATCCCAAGTTAGTGCACTGCCATTAGGAGGTACTTTGCACTCTTGCATCATATTAACCAGGTGTTAATGAAAATTTCACAAGTATCCCCATAGTTTCTGCCCATTTTCCACATGGGTACACAATCATTCTAAAGATATTGGGATTTGGATAGATAGTTAAAAGCCAATCCAATCCCATGTTTTCCTCAGGTAGAATGCAACATAAAATGGAAACATACAGACTTACAAAACATTGACAAAAATACTCCGGAAACTTCGAGAAATTCAAGGTGCTCTTGTAGAATAGTACAAAATTACCGAACGACTTCACAGGTTGAATGCTGAAAGGCCGTTTCCCCGACAAAACAATCTGAAAGGACTCAAGTCCAAATTTTGCATTCAAAGCCATAATCATGATGCAGGCCTTTTCCAGGCATTATGATCTTATCTCTTGCCTGGCAATGCCTAACTACACAGCCTTCGTGGAAGAGTGGTTGGGCAATCCAGAGTCATAGCTGCCAGCTTCAGCAGGCCAGAGATGGTAACAGGCAGCAAGGCTAACCTCTATTCATCAGGGCATTGGTCTAATTCTGTGTTAAGGATACAGGAGAAACTCAGTTTTGGCAGCATCTACGGAAAGGTAAATAGAGTTAATATTTTGAGTTCAATATGAATTATCTTCAGAACCAGTTCTGAACCTATAATAGGCACATTCAACTTTGCCTCTCGTTTCCTGCCCACCCACTCATTTCCTCACCCTATCACTCGCTGCTTCCACACCCCCAAACTACCCACCCCATGCCCAGTCACCCAGTATCTAGAATTAAGAGAATTCATGACCTTTACTGTGACATTAGAAAGTCTTTGGAAAACCAAAATAACTGTCAAAAATGACCAAATATCCTTTCATAAATTTCTTCATTCTCCTGTGTTAGGAGCCTACACAACTGTCAAACAAAACAAAGCTTATACTCCTTGACAGCTGTGACAGCAACCTCTGTTATGCTGAGTCCATTACTTGAGCTTGAAGCTTAGTCAAACATTCATAATGAGATTCTAATCCTAGCTATATAAACAAAGCTAAATATATTAAAGCTTTAAAATAGTTAAATGAATGGCATCTTCTACACTTTTTCAAAGGCTGAAACATGTCTTCTGCTGTTAATCAACGTTTGTTGCAACAAAGAATCCATGTGACACATTAAAATCTGACAAATTTTGAGAAGAGCATTTTATCCAGTGAATGCTGTACTGTAATGCAACTGAGCACTTTCACAATGCTGGTTAATTCAATTGCCACTTAAGGAAAAAAAATCACTATCAGTCAATTAAGAACATATTTAAATTATTATACTACATCTAATTATGACAGGACGTGAACAACTTTTAAAGATTATGTTAAAAGATTTTTGACTGCACAACAGACTTCCTAAGTTATTCACTACACTTCTGACCCAATACAGAGTCATAGAGATGTACAGCATGAAAACAGACCCTTCTGTCCAATTCGTCTATGCCGACCAGATATCCCAACCTAATTTAATACCATTTGCCAGCACCCAGCACATATCTCTCTAAACCCTTCCTATTCATATATCCATCCAGATGACTTTTAAATGTTACAATTGTACCAGCCTCCACCACTTCCTCTGGCAGCTCATTGCATACATGTACCACCCTCTGCGTGAAAAAGTTGCCCCTTAGGTCCCTTTTATACCTTTCCCCTCTCACCCTAAACCTATGCCTGCTAGTTCTGGACTCCCCGATCCCAGGGAAATGACCGAGTCTGTTTATCCTATCCATGTCCCTCATGATTTTATAAACCTCTATAAGGTCACCCCTTAGCCTCCGACCCTCCAGGGAAAACAGCCCCAGTCTATTCAGCCTCTTCCTATAGCTCAAATCCTCCAACCCTGGCAACATCCTTGTGAATCTTTTCTGAACCCTTTCAAGTTTCACAACATCCTTCCGATAAGAAGGAGACTAGAACTGCATGCAATATTCCAAAAGTGGCCTAACCAATGTCCTGTACAGCCGCAACATGACCTCCCAATTCCTGTACTCAATACTCTGAGCAATAAATAAAGCATATGATGTGGTTCACACAAGCTTCAGAAATTTATTGCCTCATTGAAAATTTAAACTTCAGAAATTGCAATACTGAGACCAGCCAACACAAGTTTTCATGCATGCTTCCAATACCAATCATAATGGCAGTTAGTTGAAATGAGATTGCAATTTGGAATTCTCCATTTCTCCTTTTCCCTGCCTGATGTGGGTTTGTTGAAAAGGATATTTCTCAGAAATAGGTTGAATCATTATTTTGTATGTTTATGGCAAAATCTTTAATTGTGTTGTAACTTCTTGTTTGGTATCATGAACTTGTTCACAAAAGCCTGCCACATGAAAATATGTTGTGACTGATGACATCAATGAAAATAAAGTGTTATTTCTGTAATGCACAGCATAATTCCCTTGGCACGGTGTTGGATATGCATTTTCAGCATCCTTGGGACATAAGTATGCCCAGCAAACATCTCTCATTTTTTTTGTATTAGCCAAAAATGTAGTGTAAAACTATTCTGACAGCCCTCAGTACATAGAGAAAAGATGGCATACTGTTGACAGGCAGCACAACAGCATTGGGGACACTTAGTTATGCTCCACCATATATTAAAGTCAGAGTGAATTACAGCAGTCCAAAATGTGAACACTTGGGATTATTTCACAAGTGGTCATCCAGCCCAGACTTGCAATATTTGGAGCATAACATCTAAGGTGGGAAGGGATTATGCAATTGGTCAACACTTGCTATGAATTATACTAACAGGCAATTGAGTATTATCAGTCATAGTCGCAATGTAGTTCATTTACATTTGCTAGAATCTACATTCAGAGACTGGGACATCACCCCCCCAACCATAATACGCGTTACAAACACACACCTTCAAACTTAAACTCAGTTCCAGCTACCTTTATATGCGTACCATAAGTGAATCCACAGTTAACATCCACCATTTGAACACAGTTAAGTACTCAATTACCATAAAATGAACAAGGATGCTGAGGAATATCCATTTAGTAATGTTCCATTTTGAATAAGTCACCATCAAACTACAGGCACGGAATGGAATTATATTGTGAAAAAGGAAAGGTAAATGGATAGAACTAGGGTTGCCAACTCAGACGTTTCATCACTTGATTCTTTATCTGCAGCTACCCTGCCCCCACACTTCCATTACTGTTTCACAAATCACTCCTTTCTCACTTCAATTTAAATCTAAGAAGACGTTTTGCTTTTCTTACGGAGGATTCTTGACTGTCAATGACATCATTATATTAGTCCAGATGAAACAAAAATTTACCATATAAAATTAAAACTAGATGGGATTCTGGGTAGCATACTGATAATAGATAGCTGGTCAGCAGACAAGAAACAAAGAAAAGGAATAATCAAATCATTTTCAAATGGCACGTAGTGATTTGTGGAATACTGCAGGGATCAGTGCTTGGACCTCAGCTACTCGCAATATATATTAATGATTTAGATGAGGGAATTAAATGCAATACAGGCAGTCCCCCAGGTTGCGACAAGTTTCCATGCTTGACTCAGTTTGTACATAAGTTGGAACAATGCAGGACCTGTAAAATGGCTGAGAGTACGTACAGGAAACAATTATATGTCAGATCTTTAAAATTACATCCTGTAAATTAGTGATCCCCTGTATCTCCAAGCTTACAGATGACTCAAAGCTGGGTAACAGTGTAAACTGAAGGGAGGACTAAGAAATACTTCAGTGTAATTTAGACAGATTGCATGAATGGGCAAACATATGGCAAATGATATTTCATGTCATAAATCTGAGAGTATCCACTTTGGGAGTAAAAACAGATTATCATCAGATGGTGATTGATTGGGAAAGGGGGAGGTGCAACGAGACCAGGGTGTCCTTGTGCACTACTCAAAGTATGTATGTATGTGCAACAGGCAGTAAAGGCGGCAAATGGTATGTTGGCCTTCATAGCAATAGAATTTGAGTACAGGAACAGGCACACCTGGAGTATGAGTAGCTTTAGTCTCTTTACCACAGGGAAGACATTCAATGGAAGGAAAGAAAGTTTACCAAAGATGAATCCTAGGACTCACACATGAGAGGGGCTAAATCAATTAGGACTTTATTCACTGAAATTTAGAAGACTGAAGGAGGTTCTCATAGAAACTCTAACAGGACTGGATAAGATAAATGCAGGAAAGGCATTCCTGATGAGTAGAGAGTCCAGAACTAAAGGTCACAGTCAAGGAATACAGGGAAGGCCATTTATGGTTGAGGGAAAGAGAAATTTCTTCTCCCAGAGAGTGGTGCACCTGGAATTGAGGACACAAAATTGAATGTTTGCAAGGAGTCAAGACATCTTTCTTAGAACTAAATGGATCAAAAAAATATGTGGATAAGTGAGAACAGGCCACTGAGTTGGATGATAAACTGCCATATTGATTGGCAGATCAGGCTCAAAGGGCCGAATGGCTGATTCTTGCTCCCTTTTCTATGTTTGTACAAGAAAACTGTTTAAATGACACTAAAAATAAACATTTTTAATGCCTTATGTCGTCCCTTATTAATACTGGTCCCTGGAGATGTTAGGGCAATCCTAATGAGTTGATAACCCTAAACAGATCAGATGTAACTGCACTGGAGAAATAACCATAGAGTTAAAGGTTTAGGAGAAGATTTGTAGCTCGGGTGCTCGTTGTTGTGGTTCTGTTCGCTGAGCTGGGAATTTGTGCTGCAGATGTTTCGTCCCCTGTCTAGGTGACATCCTCAGTGCTTGGGAGCCTCCTGTGAAGCGCTTCTGTGATCTTTCCTCCGGCATTTGTAGTGGTTTGAATCTGCCGCTTTCGGTTGTTCAGTTCCAGCTGTCCGTTGCAGTGGTCGGTATATTGGGTCCAGGTCGATGTGCTTATTGATTGAATCTGTGGATGAATGCCATGCCTCTAGGAATTCCCTGGCTGTTCTCTGTTTGGCTTGTCCTATAATAGTAATGTTGTCCCAGCCGAATTCATGTTGCTTGTCATCTGCGTGTGTGTCTACTAAGGATAGCTGGTCATGTCGTTTCGTGGTTAGTTGGTGTTCATGGATACGGATCGTTAGCTGTCTTCTTGTTTGTCCTATGTAGTGTTTTGTGCAGTCCTTGCATGGGATTTTGTACACTACATTGGTTTTGCTCATGCTGGGTATCGGGTCCTTCGTCCTGGTGAGTTGTTGTCGGAGAGTGGCTGTTGGTTTGTGTGCTGTTATGAGTCCTAGTGGTCGCAGTAGTCCATGAACACCAACTAGCCACGAAACAACACGACCAGCTATTCTTAGTAGCCACACACGCAGATGACAAGCAACATGAATTAGACTGGGACAACACTACTATTATAGGACAAGCCAAACAGAGAACAGCCAGAGAATTCCTAGAGGCATGGCACTCATCCACAGATTCAATCAATAAGCACATCGACCTGGACCCAATATACCGACCACTGCAACGGACAGCTGGAACTGACAACCGAAAGCGGCAGATTCAAACCACTACAAATGCCGGAGGAAAGATCACAGAAGCGCTTCACAGGAGGCTCCCAAGCACTGAGGATGTCACCTAGACAGGGGATGAAACGTCTGCAACACAAATTCCCAGCTCGGCGAACAGAACCACAACGACCATAGAGTTAATTTAGAATCCGTCAGGAGTTTGTAACCTGAAAGTGCTAATACAAATCAGACCACAAAGGCCCAAACAAATAAAATGTGAATCATCATGGTTAGAGATCAAGTCTTCATGTCTACTGACCGGAGATAATTTAGCAACAGCAATATAATCACATCCAGCTTTATCGTGCCATGTGCACAATATCAAAGATAAAAATGTAGAGAACAAATAAGTACCCTGACACTCCACTGATTTGGAAGCAATTACAGATAATAACAGGGGTGTGCGAAGACCTACCACACTAAGAACAAACTCTTCTAACACAAATCAGATTAGTCAATGCCTAAAGTATGCAACAGGCAGAAGAGATTCCTTTTGGTGGTTTACATTTGTAAAATCAGCCCAACTAAACACTGCTGCAGTTTTCAGCACCAGCAGTATGAAATCAGAGCCCTGTCTATAACTATATTGAATGATATTTCAAGGACTCTCTCATTCAAGTGAAAAAGAACAAATTACCAAATATGTTTTACTTCTAAAACATTCAACCAGACCTTTTAAAAATAACTTTCTAACAATCAGTTAATTAACATTTATTTTGTTAGAAAGCTAATATTTGATTTAAAAAATTCGTATAGCAAACTAAAGATTTGTTTTTGCAGGGAATACCTGATGTGAGGAAGTAATACTGAGAATCACGGAAGATTCCCACAGTTCCTGGTCCCACCGAGCCTGCAAGTATGTTGACCACAGAGAAAGCTCCACTCATTATTCCAAATCCAAGTCCTGCCACTGAAAATATAGAATGATTTAAATTTTAAAACACATGATTATGAAAAATTACTTTCTGGTGAATCAAACACACATCAAAACAAAACATGAATCTTAGTTCTCAATACGTTGTAACCACCCTTACACTGACTATTGTTTCTGGTTGCACTGTTGCCTTTCCTGTGACATGCACATCCAAGAAATTGTAATAGAAATTTTTAAGCAGGATAATGTTTCCTATTTTTCTTGGCTAATCATTACTTTGTAGTTTTCCTTTTTTTTCAAGGAACAATTTGAGTCATCTAGTTTTGCTCCAAACAAAAACCTTATGTAGGAAATGATGGGCAATAGTTATCTTTGTAATCTTTATGACTGACAACTACGAGATACCCATTTCCCTGACCCAAATAATGCTGCTACATGATCAGTTATCATACAAACTGATCTATAAAGAAACATCTGGAGTCTAACCGATACCTCCACTTTATTGCTGCTAATAATTAAGTTAGTGTTCGAAGCTGAAGATCATCTATACATTTTTTTCAGTCAATGGCTAGATGTTTGAAATTTTAATATGCTACAATCACAACAGGCCTTCAAACGAAGATTCAAACATAAAGAAACGTGACCTGATCAGATCAGAAAACTCTTGTACACATCGATCACCTATCATGGCCTCATGATGTCCTCTAGCAAATTGTTACAAGTTATTCTGAAGTACAGTCACCACTGTAATGTAGGAAATGTGACAGCCAATCAGCATAGAGAGGTCACACAAACAACAGTAAATAAATGACCAGATTATTTATACTTGAATTTTAAGACAAATCTTGCCTAAAAGACTGTCATTGTACTACCATTGCTCCAAGAAGAAGAAAACTCTCTTGTTCCACTTTATGTAATGTAAGCATAGACGATAGTGGAAGCAATGGCATTGTGGTAATTTCAGAACACTAATAATTCAGGGGTGCAAACTAGTGTTCTGGAGACACAGGCAGCTGGCAACATTTAAAATTCAATAAATACATCTGGAATATAAAGCTAGTCTCAATAATGATAAACATGAAACTATCAATTGATATAAAAGTCCACCTAAATCACCATTAGCTCTTAGGAAAGGAAACTTGCCATTCTTACTGGGATGCTTACATATGACTCCCAATCCATATTAATGTGACTGGCTTTTAATTATCTTATGAAACGGTTTAGCTATCCATTGTGCTCAAGGCTAAATTAGTGTGATGATGCCCATGTCCCAAAAAAGAATAGAATAAAACAATAAAGGATGTATATTTGTGCTTCCCTTTTCACTGTCACATTAATGTGTAATTTGAGAGAAAAGATCCATGCCAAACATTCTTTTGAACTAAAGCATAAAGAAAAACAAATAGCAAAATATAAAAAGACATTTGGCCGAACGCAGTCTATTCTTTTTAAGCTGCTTATAAATTAACCAACATGCCTTTTAATAGTCATGATTTTATTCAGTTCACTTGCACTTTTCAAAATTAAAACATGAAGTCACCATTTGTAAATAGCTCAAAACTGTTCAGCAAGAAATTTCCATTTTAATCTGAATGACTTGCGTCAATAGGAAGTGTTCAAATTATGTCTCAATGTTAGCCTTCAGTTTAACATGTGGCTTGTCACCCAAATATTAAAAAAAGTTTGCAAATTGAGCAACTGCCCCAAAACTGGGATTAACTTAGCAAACAGTGATAAATGCATCAGCAGAAAATGCAAAACATAGAACATAGAACAGTATAGGCCCTTCAGCCCTTGTTGTTGTGCTGACCTTTTATCCTACTGAAACATCAAACTAACCTACATAACCCTTCAGTTTACTATCATTCAGGTGCCTATCCAAGAATCACTTAAATATCCCTAATGTATCTGACTCTACCATCACAGCTGGCAGAGCACTCCACACACCCACCAATCTCTGCGCAACCGATCCTACCTCTGACCTCTCTCCTATACCTTCCTCCAATCACCTTAAAATTGTGCCATGTTGTGATAGACATTTCTGCCCCGGAAAAAATCTGACTATTCACTCCATCTATGCATCTCATAATTTTATATATCTCTATCAAGTTGCCTCTCACCCTTCTTCGCTCCAACGAGAAACGCCTCAGCTCCCTCAACCTATCTTCCTAAGACAAGCACTCCAATCCAGGCAACATGCTGGCAATCTCCTCTGCACCCTCTCTAAAGCTTCCATCTCCTTCCTATAATGAGACGACCAGAACTGTACACAATATTCCAAGTGTGGTCTAACCAGGGCTCTACAGAGCTGCAGCATAACCTTGTGGCTCTTAAATTCAATTCCCCTCTAACAAAAGCTAACACACCATTTGCCTTGCTTACAACCCTATCAACTTGTGTGGCAAATTTGAGGGGTCTGTGGACGTAAAACCCAAGATCCCTCTGTTCCTCCACACTGCCAAGAATCCTGCCTTTAACCTTGTGTTCTGCATTCAAATTTGACCTTCCAAAATGAATGACTTCATGCTTTTCCAGTTCAAACGCCATCTGCCACTTACCTGCTCAGTTCTGCATCCTGTCAGTGTCCCATTGCAACTTAAAACAGCCCTCTACACTATCCACTGCTCCACCAACCTTCGCGTCATTGGCAAACTTACTAACCCACTCTTCCACTTTCTCATCCAAGTGATTTATAAAAATTAAAAAGAGCAGAGGTCCCAGAACAGATCCCTGCTGACCACCACTGGTCACCAAGCTACAGGCTGAATACTTTCCATCTGCTACCACCCTCTGTCTGCTACGGACCAGCCAATTCTGTATCCAGAGAGCCAAATATCCCATGCCTCCTTACTTTCTCAATGAGCCTACCATGGGGAACCTTCTCAAATGACTTGCTAAAATCCATGTACACCACATCAACTGCTCTATGTGTTTTGTCATATCCTCAAAGAACATGTGAACTAGGAGCCCAAATGGGGAATTCAGCCCCTCAAGGCTGCTCTACCATTTAATATGATCATGGCTGATCTCACCTTTGCCTTAATTCTACTTTTCTACCTGCTCCACATAACTTTCAACCCATTACACTAATAATAAGTCTGTCTCTTTCCTCAAACTGATTCAGTGTCTCTGTGCCCACCGGGCTCTGAGGTAGTGAATCCCACAGTTTTGTGAACCTTTAGAGAAGGAATTCTTCTTCTGTTTTAAATCTGCCGATCTATTGATTCAAATTTCTCATTTTTGTTTCTCCTTCTGATGCAATCTATCATCTTTAGCATCTTAAATGCCTCACTTAAATCCCCTCTCATTCTTCTAAACTCCAGCAAGTAAAAATCTAAACTGCTCAATCTCTCTTCATAAAAATCTTTCATTCCTAGAATTAATCTAGAGAACCTTCTCTGAATTGTCAAACCATTTCTTTTGCGTTGGAGACAAGCACAAAGTTTGAAATATTTAAATGTAACATAATAAATTAGATAGCTTTTTGTTTAATAAAGATTTGACCTTAGCCAATGAGTGTGTGTTGGCTGGATGTGATTGTAGCTCAACTTGATAAAACCAGACTTTTCTACAATGCAATAGATTTTCTTCTACAAGTACATAACAGGCTGGCGATTAGGCTCCAATAGACTGCCAGTGTCTACACTAGAGCTTATAGTTTATAGTTAGCTTTCTGGGATAAGAGGAAACATTCTCAAACCACAGAGAGCACCGTAAAAGTAGGTACTTCATGGATCTAGCCTCTCCTGCCTCATTTCATATGGCAGGCTTCCTCAAATTCACCACTCAGCACAAGTTAAAAGCAGAAACAATTTTATGTGGAGGAACACATGCCCACAAAAAAGTTTAATCAAATTATTCAAGTCCCAAATGCAGAATTGTCAATCAATCCTTGTCCTGCTTCTCTCAAGTTGAAAGGTTGGTCTAAAGTGGAAATGTTTTAGTTTGTCTTCCCATTAAACTCAAACCCATCTGATCTGGGGTTTAAATATTATGTTTAGCAGTGCTTCAAATAAATTTTTGAGGTTATTGGCAATTTAAAATGTACAGATATCAGTTTAGTGTAGCCTTAAAATCAAAAACACCCAGAAACCTTCCTCTTAATATTTCACAACGTTTCTAATTTTTCTGAGAAATTAAGATGGACAAAAAATTTAAAACTGATAATTTATTTTAAACTTACAATATAAAAGAAATTGAAGAATTAATGTGATCTGCCAATCTTCAAAGCTGTAAACCCAGAGTTCATAGCTGCTGTCTTTACCATTGCCATTATCTACAGACTTTATATTTCAAACCAGATACATTTAGTCACAAGACTGCACATTACATGGAACAGTGGCAGGGAAATAAGCAATGATCCACCATTTCCATAGCAGGATATCGAATAATGTGTGCTGGCCTCTACATAGGCTTGCCCTTACATGCTTACATTTTTCAAACTTTTGTGCTGGGCATTGCCAAAGGTACAAGCTGACAACATCACCGTAACAGTAAACATGACTCTAGAATATTACTGAACCAGACAGGTAACTGTCTAGCTTTAATAAATCAGATTGTGAAATGAACAGTACAGGTACAGAGACGGTACTGCCAGTTACAGTGGACACATTCAATGTCAGTACCTGTACTTAAAGACAAAATAAGAAAACGAAAAGGCTGTATAAAGAGAAGGAGAAAAAGATTATTGCAAAGGAAAATGGAAAAAAACTTGCACACTAATAGTTCAAATAATAATTCAAACTTCAAGGAATGAGACTGCACAATTGTAGAATATTATTTCAGTACTGTAGAGGTTCGCTAGCAAATAATCATATCATGTCTTGGAATCAGAGAGTCCATGGAAATAGACCCTTTGGTTCAAGTTGTCCATGCTGACCAGATATCCCAAAATAATCTAGTCCAATTTGCCAGCACTTGGCCCATATCTCTCTGAACCATTCCTACTCGTATACCCATCCGGATGCCTTTTAAATGTTGCAATTGTACCAGCCTCCACTGTCATTAGAAGTGCAGTCAAACTGATAAAATAGGGTGAAATTAATTGGCAATTACCATGCAAATACAATACATACATGTTCAATATATTTCAGTGGTGAAGCAGATAGTAAGAAGCCAGTTTTGCAAGGTAATGGAACATTTCAGACGAACAATTGGATTTCTATGTTGAATTTCATATTTACACTATCCTAAAGTTGCTGTAGCATTTGCACCTAAATAGCAGTTAGCACTATTAGCCTCACTATGTATTAACAGTGTGCTACTGGCCACATTTTTTAAAATTGAATTCCAAGTTTTATTATTTAACCTATTCCATGAAAAGTACATGCAGAGAAACCTCGAATATCCGGCAAGACCACAAGGTCCTGATGCTTGGCTAAACTATGTTATCCGGAATTCGATTAATCGAACGAAACACTCCCCGCCCATGTCCTTTGAATAATTGAGGTTCCTCTGTATCTGCATTTCAAACAGTCAGCAAAGTGCTGCGGATTTTGCAGTATCAGCACATAGTTGTGATTTTATTTGGCAAGACTAAGTCGTGTTCAGCAATAAGTTTGAAAAGTGTGGGAACAACAAAGACATCTACTCAAAAAGTAATAAGTTAAAACACAAATAAAATGCAACAGCCTTTATCAAACAACAGCATAAATAAGATTTTAAAAGTCGTCAATGTCCCCCCCTCTGTTCCTGCCTCAAGGAAAATGGTCCAGAGTCAGACATACCAGCCAGCAGTGGGATATTACAGGTCCGCCTGACTCTGCAACTGAAGTAAAATTCTACCCACCATCTCAGTTTCTCTCAGAACAGATACTGCAAGACCAGCTTATTATTTCCTGCAAATTTTTATTTTTATTTGGTGTGTTACAAACTCCACAGAGACCAGTAAATTATTTTAATTTACAGAGACTGGCTGGAAAGATCACACAATAAGATCTCACGTTTTAAAACTTTTACAGAAACTAACATACTTAAAGTAACAGACTCCCAACACGTTTTTGTAGACAACCTAATTCTCTAATAAAGAAAATAAAATTCTAATTTGATTTTTAAAATGACTGAAAATTACCTGCCATGGTTATATTTTACACTGTTCCTCAACTGCATATTTCATTCTCTCAGAATAAGTCCAAAAATAGTGTCCACTCCTAATGGTCTGCTTCCTTTTCCCTTTCCCAACCAGTCAACTTTAAACCCCAGAACTAACCGCTTCGGTGAGTTACAGTGAAGATCTGTTCCCTTTAGCCCAAGATCACTCAGCCTGATCGTTAACGGATTTCTCTCCACAGACACTGCCAGTCCTTCTCAGCTTTTCCAGCAATTTGTATTTTTATACACGATTACAGCCTCCTTTAAGTCTTCAAAAACTCTTACAATATACAGCCTGAGCTCCCACTCACAGTGCATATTGACTAACAGGCCAGCATTTTGTCTGCTTCATGAAGACGACTCACTATCTTTTTATCCTGCTTCTTGATAGCAGTTTGACTTGAGTCTGTGAGGTTTTATGATATCTTAGGGAACCTGATAATCTGATACGTTATACAAAAAGTGCTAGGAAATTCATCAGGCGCCATTAGTGGAAAGAGGAACAGTTAACATTTCAAATCCAATATGATTCTGTTTCTGAATTGAAGGCAGCAGCTGGAAAGTGATGGGTTTTACACTGTTGAAAAAGAAGATAGTAAGAGCAAGTTGAACAGATGGTAAAAGTGTCCTCGAGCAAAAGATAAAAGAGAGCACTAATATTAGTAAGGATGAAGACCAAGTATTAATGAGAGAAGCTAGTTGCCTTGGAGAAATGATTTAGAGATGCCGGTGTTGGATTGGAGTGTACAAAGTTAAAAATCACACAACAATCACTTGATGAAGGAGCGTCGCTCCAAAAGCTAGTATGCTTCCAATTAAACCTGTTGGACTATAACCTGGTGTTGTGTGATTTTTAGCCTCTGAGAAAGTAAGACATGGGAGAAATTGCTTAAAATAAGAACAAGCTCAGCCAGACAAAGGGTAGTGTTGGTGTATGGGGAGTGTTCAGGCCTCAGCTCAAGGAAGATCTGAAAGAACCCTCAGGCTATCCAGATGGAAGGGATAGAGGTGTAAAGGGATTGCATGTCCATTGCACGGAAATTTTATAGTTATTATAAACCATCTGAAGAAGCGTAAATGTCGATAGATGAGATTGGATACTATACATCATGGCTTTCACTGGACCTTCTTTTACAAAGCCTAACACCAGGGTAATGTGAAAGACATAGGCCTGTGTCCAGGTACAAATATCAATTCTCTATCTTTTAAAATTACAACTCCACTCTATCTTGGATTTACGCAATCAAATCAATGAACAACGATTTTTAAAAACTGATTGTCTGTGAGACTTGAAGGCAAACAGTCTATCCACTGTCAGCACAGATAATACAATCACTCTCCACGGGTTTGAACATTTTGCCACTCTACCAATAAGTCTCTTGACATGTTCCCCTCTTGTACTACAGCAGCCAAGTCACAGGGATGCTTTTGGGTAGAAAAGACAGCAGGCCACATTGCGTCATCACTCCTCCATTTTACTTTACATAGTAAGACTGTAGAAATTGGAATGAGAGTCAATTGGTCAGCCTTTCAGCCCCTCAAGCCTTCGCCACCATTCAATAGGATCACAGCCAGTCTGACATGCCTCACATCCACTTTCTTGTCCTTTCCTCTGAACTCTCGATTCCCCTATTAATCAAGTATCTATCTTTATCAGCCTTAAATATAAACAAGGATTCTAATCTCACACATCTCTGCGGCAAGCAGTTCCAAAGACTCTTAACTCTCTCAAAAGAAATTTGTCCATGTTTCAATCTTAAATTGGTGTCCCCTTATTATGCCCTCTGGGACTAGAATCTCCCAGGAGAGCAAACATCATCTCAGCACGTACCCTTTCAAACCCCTTCCGAATCCTATATGTTTCAAAGACAGCAACTCTCATTCTTCTAAATTCCAATGAGTGCCAAACCTGTTTAATCTTCAATCATAAGACAATCCCTCCATCCTGGGATCATCCTCGTGAACCTTTTCTGAACGTTCTCCATTGAAATGATTTATTTCCTTAAATACGGGGACCAAAACTGCCCACAGTACAACAGATCTAGACTCACCAGCATCTTGTACAGTTGCAACGGGACTTCCCTATTCTTATACTCCAAGAAACAGTCACAAAAAATAATCTAAAAACTTCTGTATTTGTAACTGATACAGATACAGGTAGGGATTTCAAGAAATTCGTCACAAATTCAGTCAGTGGTCAGGGACAGCAGGGTGTGACTGCAAGTGAGGCAGTAAAAGAATCCAGGTAGAGCAGCCTCAGCTATTGATCTTATCCAACAGGTACGAGGTACTTGCTCCCTGTGTGGATGAGGAACAGAGCTGTCGGAAGGATGAACCAGCTAACCATGACACTGTAGTACAGGCCATTCAAGAGGCGAGGAGTTGTAGGGGATTCTATAATTACGGGAATAGATAGTAGCCTTTCTAAGTAAGATTGAAAGTCCCACATGGTATAATGCCATCTCTGACCGATTTGAATAGATGTTGGAGAAGGTGGGGGAGCATCCAGTTTTTGTGGTCGGGACAAACAATATAGGCAAGATTAGGAAAGAGGACCTGTTTAAGGATTATCAGGAACTTGGCATCAAATTAAAGGACAGGTTCTCAAGGTTATAATGTCTGGATTACTGCCCAAGCCATGTGAAAATTAGCATAAGGACGTGAGAATAAGGAAAGGAAACATATACCTAAAGAGGGGCAAAGAAGGGTTCCTTTTCATTGGGCACTGGCATCAGTATTGGAACAGGAGGGAACTGTACTATTGGGACATTGGTACCAGTTTGCTTCAGGTGGGCAGTGTTCTAGCAAAAAGGGTAGATAGGGAGGTCATCAGGGCTTTAGACTAGAAAGTGGGGGGGGGGCGGGGAAAGGGACCTCCAATAAGTATAATGGCCAATGGGAAGCAAACCTGCAGGTTAATATCTGTGGACGAGGATTCAATTGCATTTAAAAATATGAAAATAAAGGAGAACTCAGGAGAGGTTATTAAAGTCTCCAGCAGGCAAAATAGAACAGTGGTAAGAAAGGATAAGGAATCAAACTTCAAACATACTGGATAAATGAATAACAATGACAGGACGGACAGTCAATACAAGGCTGAAGGTATTGTATCTGAATACCCGCAGTATTCGAAATAAGGTGAATGAGCTTGTGGCACAGATCGAAATCGGCAGGTATAATGTAGTGGGCATCACAGAGACATGGGTGCAAGGGGATCAGGACTGGGAAAAGACAGGTAGGTGGGCAGAGGGGGTGGGGTTGCCTGGTTAGTAATAAATGAAATTAAATCGATTGCAACAAACGAAGTAGGGTAGAATGATGTAGAATCTGTGCGCATGGAGTTGAGGACCCGCAAAGGTGAGAAAACCATAATGAAAGTTACCTACAGGCCTCCAAACACTAGTCCAGATTTGGGACGCAAGATACAAAAAAGGTGTGTAAGAAAGGCAAAGTTACAGTGACCATGGGGAAGTTCAATATGCAGGTGGACTGGGAAAATCAGGTTGGTAGTGGATCGCAAGAAAAGGAATTTGTGGTACGTCTATGAGATGGCTTTTTGGAGCAACTTGTGGCAGAGCCCACGGGGGGTGAACAGGCCATTCTGGAATTAGTGTTGTGCAATGAGGCAGACTCAATAAGAGAGCTTAGGGTGAAGGAACCTTTAATAGGCAGTGACCATAATATGATAGAATCTACTCTGCAATTTGAGAGGAAGACGGTGGAATCAGACGTGACAGTATTACAGTTGGATAAAAGCAACTAGAGAGGCATGAGGGAGGTGACCAGAATTGACTGGGAGAGGAGCCTAGCAGGAAAGATAGTGAACCAGCAATGGCTGTAATCTTGGAGGTAAAGCAAAAATTCATCCCATGGAAAAAGAAATATACGAAAGGGGTGGCACAGTGGTTAGCACTGCTGTCTCCCAGTGCCAGGGACCCCGATTTGATTCCAATCTCGGGCAACTGTCTGTGTGGAGTTTGCACATTCTACCCGTGTCTATGTGGGTTTCCTCCACATGTGCCAGTTTCCTCCCACAATCCAAAGATTAAGTGAACTGGCCACGCTAAATTGCCCATAGTGTTCAGGGAAGTGGAGGCTTGGTGCATTAGTCAGGGGTAAATATAGGACAATAGAGTTGGGGAATGGGTCTGGATGGGTTACTCTTTTGAGGGTCAGTGTGGACTTGTTGGGCCAAAGGGCCTGTTTCCACACTGTGGGGAATTCTATGATTCTATGATAGCTGACCAGGGAAGTCAGGGACGGCATCAAAGCAAAAGAGGAAGCATATAAAGAGGTGAAGGGCAGTGGGAAGCCAGAGGATAAAGACAACAAGGACAACAAAGAAAGAAAGAAAGGAAGAAAGAAGAGAGAAGATTAAATATGAAGGTAAACTAGTCAGTAATATTAGGAAAGATTTAGAGAGTTTTTTTGGATATATAAAGGGCTAAAGAGAGGCAAAAGTGGACACTGGCCCACTGGGAAATGAGATTACAGAAGTAGTAATAGGGAACAAAGAAATGGCTGAGGAACTGAATAAGTACTTTGCATCAGTCTTCGCAGTGGAAGACATGAGTTACATCCCAAACATTTGAGCGTGTTGGGGAGGACAGAGATGAGTATGGTGGCCATCACCAAGGAGAAAGTGTTAGAAAAATGGAAAGGTCTGAAAGTGGATAAATCACCTGGACCAGATGGACGACAGCCTAGAGTTCTGACACAGATAACTGAAGACATAGTTGTGGCTTTAGTAGTGATCTTTATCATATCACTGAAGTCTAGGAGGGTCCCAGAGACTGGAAAATCACCAATGTAACAGCCCCCATCCCGTTTAAGAAGGGAATAAGGCAAAACACGGGAAATTATAGGCTGATTAGCTTAGCCTGACCTCAGTCATTGGTAAGATTGTGGAGCCCATTGTGAAGGATGAGATTTCTGAGTACTTGGGAAGTGCATGATACTATAGGGCATAGTCAGCATGTTTGCATCAAGGGGTGGTCATGCCTGACATAGCTGTTAGAATTCTTTGAGGAAGTAACAAACATGTTAGCCCAAGAAGAGCCAATGGATGTCATCTATCTGGACTTCCAGTAGGCCTTTAATAAGGTAGTGCACAGGACACTGCTGAGTATGATGAGGGCTCATGGTGTTCGAGGCAAGGTACTAGAGTGGATCAAAGATTGGCTGTCTGACAGAAGGCAGAGAATGGGGATAAAGGATAGAAACCGGTGACTAGTGGTGTTCCACAAGGGTCAGTGTTGTGACCATAACTTTTCACTTTATACATTAATGATCTGGATGAAGGAACTGAGGGCATTCTGACTAGGTTTGCAGATGATACAAAAATAGGTGAAGGGGCAGGTAGTATTGAAGAGGCAGGGAGGCTACAGAAAGATTTAGACAGGTTAGGAGAGTGAGCAAAGAAGTAGCAGATGAATTACGTGGGAAAGTGTGAGGTCATGCACGTTGATAAGAATAGAGGCATAGACTATTTTCTAAATGGGTATAAAGTTCAAAAGTCTAAAGTGAAAAGGGACTTGGGAGTAATCTGGGAGGCACAGGAAAAATTCATCCCAAGGAAAAAGAAACATACTAAAGGGGTGTTTATACTTGGAGCTGGGAAAGATGAGTGAGATCTGATTGAAACTTACAGAATACTGAACGGCCTGACAGAAAGGATGTTGGGAAGATGTTTCCATTGGCAGGAGAAATGAGGAGTCGAGAGTGTGGTGCTGGTAAAGCACAGCAGGTCAGGCAGCATTCAAGGAGCAGAAGAGTCGACATTTCAGGCAAAAAGGAAGGGCTTTCGCCAGACACTCCTGCTCCTCAGATGCTGCCTGACCTGCTGTGCTTTTCCAGCACCACGCTCTTGACCGATCTCCAGCATCTGTAGTCCTCACTTGCTCCTAGGAGAAACAAGGAGGCAAGGGCACAGCCTTAAGGTAAAAGGAAGACCAGTTAGAATGGAGAGAAGGAGAAACTTCTTTAGCCAGAGAGTGGTGAATCTGTAGAATTCATTGTCACAGACACAAACTGCAAGTTTACCTTAAGAGTAACCTGGACAAAGACTCCCAAATTCCCTTTGCACTTCAAATTTCTAAATTTTCTCCACATTTAGAAAGTAGCCCATGCCTCTATTCTTCCTACCTCACACATTGTATTCCATCTGCCACTTCTCTGCCCATTCTCCTAACCTGTCTAAATCTTTCCGCAGCCTCCCTGCCTCCTCAATACGAACAGCCCTTCCACTTATCTTTGTATCATCTGCAAACTTAGCCGACATGCCCTCACTTCCTTCATCCACATCATGAATGTGGAGGCCAGTTCATTGAGTATATTACATTTTTGATTGCCATGGGATCTAAGGCTACAGGGAGAAAGCAGGAAAATGGGGTTGAGAAACCAGTCAAGATTGAATGGCAGAGCAGATTTGATGGGCTGAATGGCCTAATTTCTGCTCCTCTGTCTAATGGTCTTAAATACAAGTAGATAAAAAGAAATACAATTGCTGGAAACACTCAACAGGTCAGAAGAGGACAGGATAGGAATAATATTTCAGGTGGCCTTTTGTCAGAATTCTGATTTGGACAGTGTGAACACAGGTTCAAAGTAGAGACAGTTCGAGTCAACAGTACTCTATTGCTTCTATAATCTAATATCAAACTTTCAAGCATTATATGACTGCTTAGCTCCATACAAAAGACTTACTTTAAATAGTATTTGCAATGTGGGACTGTTGTTGTGACCATTCTGCATGCTCAACACATCAAAAGGATATGGAACCAAGAGGTGCAGTAATGTACCCCAGATCAGCATGAAAGCCAAAAGCCACGATCATAGAGTCACAGAGACGTGCAGCACAGAAATAAACCCTTCAGTCCAACTCGTCCATGCCGACCAGCTATCACAACCTAATCTAGTTCCACCTGCCAGCACCTGGCCCATATCCCTCCAAACCGTTTCTATTCATATACCCACTCTAATGCCTCTTAAATGTTGCAATTGTACCAGACTCCACCCCTTCCTCTGGCAGCTCATTCCAAGCACATACCACCCTCTGTGTGAAAACGTTGACCCGGAGGTCTCTCATCTCTTTCCCCTCTCACTCTAAACCTATGCCCTTGAGTTCTGGACTACCCCATCTTAGGGTAGAGACTTTGTCTATTTATCCTACCCATGCCCTCATGATTTTGTAAACCTCTATAAGGTCACCCCTCAGCCTCCGACACTCCAGGGAAAACAGCCCCAGTACAACCTCTCCCTACAGCTCAAATCCTCCAACTTTGGCAACATTCTTGAAAGGGTTCAGAGAATATTTACAAGTTTCACAGCATCTTTCCGAGAGGAAGAAGGTCAGAATTGGACGCAATATTCCAACAGTGGCCTAACCGATGACCTGTAAAGCTGCAACATAACCTCCCAACTCCTACACTCAATACTCTGACCAATAAAGGAAAGCATACCAAACGCTTTCTTTACTATCCTATCCACCTGTGACTCTACTTTCAAGAAGCTATGAACCTGCATTCCAAGAGCTCTTTGTTCAGCAATACTCCCTAGGTCCTTACCATTAAGTGTATAAGTCCTGCAAAGATTTGCTTTCCCAAAATGCAGTACCTCGCATTTATCTGAATTAAACTCCATCTGCCACTTCTCAGCCCATTGGCCCATCTGATCAAGATCCCGTTGTAATCTGAGGTAACCCTCTTCGCTGCCCACTATACCTCCAATTTTGGTGCCATCTGCAAACTTACGAACTATACCTCTTATGCTCACATCCAAATCATTTATATAAATGACAGAGTAGTGGACCCAGCACCGATCCTTGTAGCACTCCACTGGTCACAGGCCTCCAGTCTGAAAAACAACCCTCCACCATCACCCTCTGTCTTCTACCTTTGAGCCAGTTCTGCATCCAAATGGCGAGTTCACTCTGTATTTCATAAGATCTAACTTTGCTAAGCAGTCTCCCATGGGGAACCTTGTTGAATGTCTTACTAAAGTCCATAAAGATCACGTCCACCACTCTGCCCTCACCAATTCTCTTTGTTACTTTTTCAAAAAACTCAAGCAAGTTTGCGAGACATTATTTCCCATGCACAAAGCCATGTTGACTATCTCTAATCAGTCCTTGCTTTTCCAAATACATGAAAATCCTGTCCCTCAGGATATCCTTCAACAATTTGCCCACCACCGAGGTCAGGCTCACTGGTGTACAGCTTCCTAGCTTGTCCTTACAACCCCTATTAAACAGTGGCATGACGTTTGCCAACCTCTAGTCTTCTACCACCTCACGAGAACTGCACACAATATTCCTATGACTATCGATGATACAAATACCTCAGCAAGGGGCCCAGCAATCACTTCCCGAGCTTCCCACAGAGCTTCAGGGTACATCAGATCAGGTCCTAGGGATTTGTCCATTTTTATGTGTTTCAAGACATCCAGCACTTCCTCCACTGTAATATGGACATTTTGCAAGATGTCACCATTATTTCCCTTCAGTCTATATCTTCCAGATCTTTTTCCACAGTGAACACTGATGCAAAATACTCATTTAATATTGCCCCCATCTCTTGAGGCTTCCCACAAAGGCTGCCTTGCTGATTTTTGAGGGGCCCTTTTTTCTCCCTAGTTACCCGTTTATCCTTAACGTATTTGTAACAACCCTTTGGATTCTCCTTAACTTTATTTGCCAAAGCTATCTCATGTCTGCTTTTTGCCCTCCTGATTTCCCTCTTAAGTATCTTTAATACTCTAAGGATTCACTCGATCTATTCTGTCTATACCATACATATGCTTCCTTCTTTTTCTTAACTAAACCCTCAATTTCTTTAGTCATCCAGCACTCCCTATACCTACCAGCCTCTTCTTTCACCTTTTCGCCCTATATTGTCTCTGCATTCTCATTATCTCATTTCTGAAGGCTTCCTATTTTCCAGCTGTCCCTTTACCTACAAACATCTGCCCCCAAACAACTTTTGAAAGTTCTTGCCTCATACCCTCAAAGTTAGCCTTCATCAAATTTCGAACTTCAACTTTTAGATCTGGTCTATCCTTTTCCATCAATATTTTAAAACTAATAGAATTATCGTTGCTGGCCCCAAAGTGCTCCCCCACTGACACCTCAGTCACCTGCCCTGCCTTATTTCCCAAGCGTAGGTCAAGTTTTGCAGCTTCTCTAGTAAATACATTCACATACTTTATCAGAAAATTTTCTTGTACACACTTAAATTCCTCTCCATCTAAACTCTTAACACTATGGCAATCCCAGTCTATGTTTGGAAAGTTAAAATCCCCTACCATAACCACCATTTTATTCTTACAGATAGCTGAGATCTCCTTACAAGTTTGTTTCTCAATTACTCTCTGACTATTAGGGGGTCTATAATACAATCCCAATAAGCTGATCATCCCTTTCTTATTTCTCAGTTCCACCCAAATAACTTGCCTTGATGTATTTCCAGGAATATCCTCCATAAGTACAGCTGTAATGCTATCCATTATCAAAAATGTCACACCTCTCCTCTCTTGCCTCCCTTTCTATCCTTCCTGTAGCATTTGTATTCTGGAACATTAAGCTGCCAGTCCTGCCCAACTCTGAGCCACGTTTCTGTAATTGCTATGATATCCCAGTCCCATGTTCCTAACCATGCCCTGAGTTCATCCGCCTTCCTTGTTAGCCCCTTGCATTGAAATAAACGCAGTTTAATTTATCAGCCAACCGTGTTCGCTGCTTTGTCCCTGCCTGTTTGACTCGCTTTTTCCCCCAACTGTACTATTCTCAGATTGATCTCTTTCCTCACTATCTCCCTGGGTCCCACCCCCTGCGAACAGCCAAGTATCTGGTATTGAGACTGGCTCCAATGCAACGAGGGGTACGTCGGCTTCCAAGAGATCAATTGTGTTAGGGGATTCTGTAGTCTGAGATACAGACAGATGTTTCTGTGGTCAGCAGCGAAAAATCAGAATGGTGTGTTGCTTCCCTGGTGCCAGGATCAAGGATATCTCCAAGAGGGTGCAGAATATTCTCATGGGTGAAAGGGGCCAGCAAGAGGTCAATGACATAAGAAGGGAAAAGGTCGAGATTCTGAAGGGAGATTACAGAGAGTTAGGCAGGAATTTAAAAAGGAAGTCGCCGAGAGTAGTAATATCTGGATTACTTCCAGTGCTACGAGCTAGTGAGGGCAGGAATAGGAGGATAGAGCAGATGAATACATGTCTGAGGAGCTAGTGTATGGGAGAAGGATTCACATTTTTGGATCATTGGAAGCTATTTTGGGGTATATGTGACCTGTACAAGAAGGACAGATTGCACCTAAATTGGAAAGGGACTAATATACTGGCAGAGAAATTTGCTAGAGCTGCTCGAGAGGATTTAAATTAGTAAGGTGGGGGTGTGGAACCTCGGGAGTTAGTGAGGAAAGAGATCAATCTGAGACTGGTACAGTTGAGAACAGAGGTGAGTCAAACAGTCAGGGCAGGCAGGGACAAGGTAGGACTAATAAATTAAACTGCATTTATTTCAATGCAAGGGGCCTAACAGGGAAGGCAGATGAACTCAGGACATGGTTGGGAACATGAGACTGGGATATCATAGCAATTACAGAAACGTGGCTCAGGGTTGGGCAGGACTGGCAGCTTAATGTTCCAGAATACAAATGCTATAGGAAGGATAGAAAGGGAGGCAATGATCTCTTGATGGTCCCTCTCCCCCGTGAGAACATTCTGCACCCTCTGAGACCTCCTTGACCTTGGCACCAGGGAGACACACACCATTCTGAATTTTCACTACTGGCCACAGAAACATCTGTCTGTGCCTCTGACTAGAGAGTCCCTTGGAACCCAATATACCCCTCATTACATTAGAGCCATTCTCAATACCAGAAACTTGGCTGTTCTTGCTACATTGCCCTGGCAATCCATCACCCCTTACATTTTCCAAAAGAGCATACTTTTTTGAAATCGGGATAATCACAGAAGACTCTTGCACTACCTGCCTACTCTCTTACCTTTCCTGGAGTTAACCCATCCATGTGACTGTATGTGCGACTTTTCTCCCTTCCTGAAACTGCCATCCATCACACCCTTTTGCTCTTGTAAACTCCTCAGTGCCTCTAAATGTCACTGCAACTGATCCATTCGATCTGATAGGATTCGCAACCAACGGCATTTATTGCAGATATAATCATCAGTAACACACAAACTCTCCCTAAACTCCCACATCTGACAAGAAGAGCATATCACTTTTCTAAAGACCATTTTTCATCTTCTAATTATAGACCCAGAAAATAGCACTGTCTTATTCCTCTACAAAACACTGCTCCAGGCTAACTTAATACTTATGGCTTATATTTTTAAGTTTAATCAGGAGACATATCTCAATAAAACATATAAGCAAGAAATAATCCATTTTACTCACTACTGCAGACTTACTCTAAACCCACACTTAAAAATATTCACTTAATTGTTTCTGTGCTGTGACCTCTCCCAAACAGGTTCCGCTAAAATTAGTTGTGAATTTCACTGTTTGGAATTTTTCTTGGAAAATTAACAATGTCCTGTGATATATGAATTCAAACTGCAAAGGCAGTAACTGCGCAGGTTCACTGTTATGTCAGTTAGCAGCGTGGGTTTCTTTTTCTCTCTAATGCACTGACCGCACCTGCTTTTGTCTGTTCCTCCCCCTTTCAAAAGTGCAGTTGTTTTGACTTTTTTTTCTCCAAAACTTCCAAAACAATGCAACAGCATATAAAACAGCAATTGCTGCTCCTGGAATTTGAGGAAATCACCTCCAACACCTAAAATACCTCAAAATAGGAGCAGCTTGTTCCAGCCAGAGATTTTTCCTGTCCTCCATCTTGGATTACCCAGAATCCACAACCAATTACCAGCATTCTTCCTTTCCAATTGCTTTTTCAACACTCCCATCCTGATCACTACCTTGAGGCTTCCATTAACAAATTCAATGGTGAAAACTGCTCAAACAACTGAATGACCAGTCCTATTCTATACTCATTTTTCTTGATTTCCACTTCTCTACCGTTCCATTGCATAGCATGCCATTTGAGGCTATACTTTAACTCGGAGCCCCCTAAAGAGTTCTACTCTTGTGCTAGAAAATCTTTTCACATACTTACTTATTTTTATTCACTCATGGGATGTGGGCATTGGTGGCTGGCCAGCATTTATTACTTGTCCCTAGCTGCCTTTGAATTGAGTGGCGTACCAGACCATAACAGAGTATAGTTGAGTTGCAGTGGGTCTGGGGACACATTAAAGGAAATAAATCATTTCACTGGAGACGGTTCAGAGAAGGTTCACTCTGGTGATTTACAGAAGCACAATTTTAAAAGAAACAAAAAAAAATTAAACTCATTACCAGCTTACGTATTTGGGTTAAAAGACCCAGCTCAACATGTATGCTTTGCTGTAAAAAAAACAGTTGCGAAATATATCTACAGCACATAATACAATGAATTTTACAATAAAATTCTGTCTCACCATAGGCCATTTGCTGGACTGATAGGGGTGACTTCCCATCTTCATTTAGTGCTGCTAAGCCTTCATTTGCCTTTCTAAAAGAATAAAAATGTTACTGATTAAACATTCTTAAGAGGTGAATTGTTATGTTACTACAGAAGTAAGCTAACAAATAAAACATAGCATTTGAATTTCCATTGATAGTGTTCAGATTTCCCAAGTCAAACACTGTATGGTACAGAGTAAGCTTGGGTAACTTAAAATTTGAACAATACTTTGCAATCTAATATAAATCATGCATGCTTCAGAATTTTTATGAAGCAAATAATTGATCCAAGATCAAAAAATTCCAAGGAAATAAAGTATATGACTGATACGCAAAAAAAGTCAAATATTCACCACATGGAGTGTTTTTCTCACTTCAGCTTTTCATAAACTAATGTTGTCCTGAGACAGTGCCAAAAGGCCTAATGCTGTTCCATCATCTAATTCAAACAGCAAGATTCCACATTTGAGCTAAGACAAAATGTGCCTGCAAGTTATTAGATGATAAAGAGCACAACAGGCCTTACCTGATATCTGTACACCGACTTGTAGCATGAGCATGACAGCAATCGAAGGTGAGGGTCATGCCAGAGTACAGAATTCAGTGATATGATCTAGAATGATTAATGCTGATTTTGTCTCATTGCCTTCAGTATATAGCATTACAAGACAGAACATGGAGTGCTTTATCACTGTCTAAATTATAAGTAAAATTGCATGTTTCAAACTAAAGCCATATGAAAAAAAAGCTATGTTTTCATCCCTGTGTATCACTAACAACAGATCAGATATCTGAAAACTTCGTAGAAAACTAAGAAATTCACATTCTATAGATTTCAAAAAGATTTTGCCCTCATATCCTGCCTGTATACAGATGAACCTCGATTATCCAAATGAGATGGGCAGGCACTCTTTCGTTCAGATAATTGATTATTTGGTTAATCGATTCAATGCCTTTCCTCTGAGGGTCGGAGCTTTCCATTAAGCCTGCTCCGCGTTCAGAAAACTGGAACACACTGTGTGCGACGTCCCACCGCCGGGGGGGGGGGGGGGGGGAGGATTAAGGGTACATCCTATGTAGAACTCCAAAAAGGTATGGGAAGAGAGAGAGGGGGTATGAGGTCAGTCATTTAGAGACGGTGCCTGCGTTATCATCAGTCCAGGACTGTACTTGCCAGCACTTTTAATCCCTGTAAACAAAAGGCGCAATCAGTGTTGGACACATGTCTTTGATATATAATGTTTCTGTCAGGACCTACAGACCTCCTTTGGATAATCCGATTTTCAGATAATTGATATACGGATAATTGAGGTTCCATTGTATTGAGAAAAGATATATTGTGTTATATGGCACTATCACCCGTTTAAGTGGGAAAGACTTGGAACAAATCTTGGAAACTCATTCTTGAGTTAATGAGCTCAGTGCATCTTGTAGATAGTACACAGTACTGCTACTGAGCCTCATTGGCACCACATCCATCCATCTGCCAATCAAATGGGCTGTTTTGTCCACTTTGGATGGTGTCAGGTTTCTTGATTGCCATTGGAATTGCATTTAACCAGGCAAAAGATGAGTTGGAAGTGAGTTTTCGTTGTAGTATTCCTAGCTCTTGCAGCAGGTATGTTTATGTGGCGACTCCAGATGAGCTTCTGGTCAATGATAACCATCAGGATGTTGATAGTGGGAGATTCAATGATGGTAATGCGGTGGTCAGATTTTCTCTCTCTCTTCTGTAATGGTCATAAACTGGCATTTGTGTGGCACAAATTTTACTTGCCACTTGTCAGTCCAAGCCTGGATATTGTTCAGATCTTGTTGTGTTTTGTTCCAACCTCAAAGCATCAGTGCTTTTCCTCAGATTTAGCCTTACACAGGAAAGTGTTAACCACCATCTTGCTCTCTGACTTGGCCTTCTCCTGTGATATCGATGTCATTGTGCTGGAGTTCTAGGGCTTTGAGAGCAGTGAGGATTCAGTTCTGATGTCACGGGATAAGAGGTCCATTAAAACTGATTAAGGAAAAGTCAGATGTGTTAGACTGCATGTCCATGTTTCTGGACAGACTCCCAGGAGCATGCAAAATAGCAAAGATCCATATAAAAAGCAAAGATGAAAAAATAGGCACAAAGATAAAATTAGAAATGAAATATTATTATTGCTTTGCAAATTATTGGTGCTGATGCACGAGGTCACAGGAAGGAGAACAGTGATACCGTACAATGTTACAACAATATCATCGTAGAGAGAAAGTTAATCTGCAAGATTGTCAAATGGTGAGAATAGTGAGAATGATGGAGACTAAAACACAGGTAACAGCAAATGTAGATAATTCACAAATTGATCCTCCTAATATCTGACTAGTCAATACCAAACTACTGAGGCAGTTCAATGCTGCATTCTTGTACTTAAAAGAAGGATAATGGAAAGATCTAATGAGGTTATTTGTGGATTTCAAATAAATCTGTAGATACACCGGTGTGTGCAGCCTTGGCCAAAAAATGATGTGGATATGGAGGAATCAGTACCAGTAAAACAACATCCCTATTGTTTAAGCCCAGAAAAACAAACTCAATTGGAGCAGAGATTTGGACATCTTAGAAAACCACTTAATTCAACCTAGCCAAAACAGCTGCAGTCCTCCTACTTAATTGTGACAAATTTGACAAGTCAACTAGATTTGGCACAGTGCATGCAGTATCATAAACAGATTTGTGCCCAATTTTTCAGTTAGAAGACTGTATTGATAGGGTTGGCAAGTCCCATTTATATCAAAAGTAAAGAGGTATTAGCTCTCATTGCACCAAATGGGTTGCATCGATGTTGAGTCATGTCATTCAGGTTTAAAATCATTCCAGCTACATTTCAAAGATTTAGGAACCTATCTGTCACTATTCTATCCAAGTAAATCACACAATTGGGTAATGCTTTAATATACTGTGCTGTAAAACTTGGGAAGAAAATATGAAACAAATGGAAGCCTAACTCAAACAGTTACAATCAGCTGACTGAGCAACTTATCTTGCCAGTGAGTCTGAGAAAGCAAGTGTACATTACCCAGGACACAAAGGTCAAGAGGCAGTCTTGTCAAGAACATTAAGAGCAAAGATAAAATTTCCGCTTCCGAAAGCAAAACAAGATAATCATGAGATTCTTAGAGATGTTTTAATGGTAATTTAATGCAACTTCAGCAGAATAGCTGCCTCCATCAGATTTTTTTTTACAAATAACAGGCAACGGTAATATGCACAGAAGAATGCCAAACAGCTTTTGAGAAGCTTAAAGCAATCCTAAAGGCTAAATCAGTGTTGGTCACTCCTGACATCAGTAAAACTTTTAAAATGGAGCAGGTGCACCACCCTTTGCATGCAAAAGTTGCCACTTAGGTTCCTTTTAAATCTTTCCCCTCTCACCCTAAACCTATGCCCTCTAGTTCTTGACTCTCCTACTCTAGGGAAAAGACCTTGTCTATTTACCTTACTCCTGACCCTCATAATTTTATAAATCTCTATAAGGTCACCCCTCAGCCTTCAACGCTCTCGGGAAAACAGCCCCAGCCTGTTCAAACCCTCCAAACCTAGCAACATCCTTATAAATATTTTCTGAACCCTTTCAAGTTTCACAACATCTTTTCTATAGGAAGGAGACCAGAATTGCACACAATATTCCAAACGTGACCTAACCAATGTCCTGTACAGCCGCAATGTGACCTCCCAACTCCTATACTCGATGCTCTGACCAATAAAGGAAAAAGCGTTCTTCACTATCCTATCACGCACAAATCACGGAAGGCTAGTTTGCAAGTACAATAAGAAATTTAATGAAAATAATAGAATGTTATAATTTATTCCAATGGAATTCAAATATAAAGTAACGGTAGTCCTGCTTCATTTATACAGTAAATGTAGGCCTCATTTGGTATTCTGCATTTAGTGATCTTTTATTCCAAATGTTAACACAAATACTGAAGGCATTGCTACTAGGTGACTATCACTTAATAAATAAGAGAGAATGAAAAAGAAACCTCTCAATACCAAGAATAACCCCCAAAAAATCAAAAGGTAACCTTCAAGCATACTAAAAACATTTATTTTGACCCTTGCTACAATTAATTAAAATAAACAAAGGTAACAAAATCATAATTTTAATCTAACAGTTATAGGTTGGTGATATGGAAACATCTATGGAAACAAGCATGCATAACCTTCTTTGTACCTAATACTTTTTATTCAGCAAGCAATAATATTGTACAGTCCATCTCTATTATAGTTACTGCAGGTATATCCACCCTGAAGAAATCCTGCCATGTGTAAACCTATTTTCATTTGCTAATGTTGTATTAAACTTAAGTTACTGGCCAGAATCATCCATATCCTCCTCGGCCAGTCTCAACACACACATTGTAGTGAAGATGTTATAAGCGTACAAATGAGATGTTTTTACATTATATAATAGGTTTCAAGAACATTATTTGAAGAGATCAAAGGTGCAGATTACAAGTTTCTTGAACTCAATTCTACTTATTTCTGAAAATATTTGTCTTACAATAGCACAATGGCAGCTTGTAGAATAATGTTCATAATGAAAAAAATGTTTGCAAAGAACAATAAAAAAAACTGCAAGTTTTCAAAATCAATTGACATTCATAAAGCCTGTTTTGCAAAATGGAACAGTCTAGTGTCATCCTCTACTCCATGACTTCTGTGATACCCTTTACTGCAATGATGGTGTGGATGAAATGTTTACCACACGAATGAAACAATCATACTGTAGTCATAACAAAAACACAAAGTGAATTCCATGTTTTATGCCACAAAAGCGAAATCTGCTTAAAATGAGCTCCTAATTTTCACAAACAAAAAGTGGTGAGACTCGAATTATCCTACGAATCTAGCATTACTATACTGAACAATTCAGGAGGATCTACACTGACCAAATCAGATATAAGGATTAATAGAAATTCAACCCAAGTCTGACTGAAAGATAAGGGAGCAAGGGAGAAGGTGAGTGTGCAAGTGAGTGAAGACAGCTCAACATCTGTATTAAGTTAGCAAGTAGATGCATTTTATTTCTGAGAACAAAACCTGCAAAGAACTCAGCTTAGCAAACAGCCCTGCTGAAACACTGGACAAGCAGAGAAAAAAGTAAGACCAGTGTCAAAGATGAAACATCAATCAGAAAAAAAGTACATACTGTGGCTAACAATCATCTTCATGCTACAATCTTTAAATAGCAAGAGAAACATTACAGCATCATGTAAGTTGCAATGCACAAAGACTGAAAATCTGTCTGTCATGACCTAGAACTGAGGAATGTTTTGTGACAGCTAACAGAAACAGCATTTATTAAAAATGCACGAATAATTAAGTACAATTTATGCAACTTAAAAAGGAACTAAAACTATGTTCAATTGAAATGTGGCTTTTCTTGTTTTCTGATTGAACAAGATACCATACCAACTATGGTGAACACATGACAAACTTTTACAGTGACACTAAAGAGGCTTGTATTAATTAAGTTGTTACGACATGGGATAAACCCTCCTGCTTAATTTAAAACCAGCAACACAGAAAAGATTTATCCCGTGCAGTAATCTGTGAGGCCAAGAACTATTTAAAGTAAAAATTAACAACTTTATTTCTTAAAGTATAACAGATAATAATTAACTAACAACTATTTACAATTCCTTACTCTAACCTGTCTATAATACTAGTCTGATAAAGCTCCCAATTAAGATTTAGAAAACAACACTTCTTATCTCAAAACCAGGCAGCTTTCGGTTTACCTATTTAGATGTTCCTGTGTCTTTTTTTTTCTTCTTTTTAGGAATTTCTGTTTCACAAGTTACTGATCAAAAAAGGTACTTTTTAGAGAGCTATTTTTCAGGTAATCTTTTACCTCCTGGTACTTGACAATTCTCCCCTCAACTGTTCAATTTCCCCCCATTTTATATCCCCAAAACATCGGATTGTGTCATTGGCTTTTAAAATTGTCAATATACTAAATTCAAACTGGATTGGAGTTTGGTAGTTTTCAGGGTATAATTTAAACCGATTGGCCAAATTCTAATTTGTTTTTGTCTCCAGGTAATGAGCTAATCAAGTTGTTCGACCATGTGTTACCTTATTGAGGATACTTGGTGCTGTGTCCAGTGGTTCTGCTGCTTTTAACTCTTTTAAAGTACACCCACATCTTCATAAAGTTCAATTGTACATACAAACCAAGTCAATAAGAAAAGGCCTGACTCTAAATAATATTCATGCACTTTGCTGATGGAAGATTCCATTTTTAATTTTTGATGCTAGATGAACTTGCAATCATGCATGTCATAGCCTTCAAAATGTCAGTAAAGTGTAGTCATTTTATTTGGAACTTGTTTCTTTCGCAATATCATTCTACATAAAGGTTCTCACAGATGGAGGACAACATAATCAAAGATTTTTAGGCAGACACTCAAGTATTCATTAATGTCTGTTATTATAGCAATCATCTATTCATGAAATTCTTTATTACTGTTTACTTAGTGCTGAAAACAAGCTGTGCCATTAAATAAAACAATGCATATCATGCAGCAAATAGATAGCTTAGAATATTATTTTAAACATAGAAGATAGCAACAGGATTGAGAGATGTACTTCAGAGACTTGCTCTACAGAACTGCTAAATGACAAATGCTTGCTAGTAATATTTCAACCATGGAGAATGTAAAACTGCAGAGTAAATATTTCAATTCGCAATGATTACCTAGAAACAAGAAGATAAGCCAAGCGCATGTTGGGTTTCATAAATTGAACCATAATACAAGTATCAAAAGTGGACAAATTTGCACAAGTAGTTGGTTAGGCCACAATTGGAGTAGTAGGTCCAATGATTGGAATTGAACAGTAGAAAGGATGTAGAAGTTAGAGAATGCACAACCTAAACCTACTGCAATGTTATCAATATTGAATAATTATAGCTATTAAAAAGTCTGAAATAATAAAAATGTAAGTTAGCTCACTGAACTAGAAAATTTATTTTCAGGCGTTTTATCACCATACTCGGTAACATCATCAATGAGAAGCTCTGGTGGAGCACTGGTGGTATGTTCCACCTCTCTATTTTAAGGTACTGGTTTCTTAAGGTGGGTGATGTCATTTCTGGGTTTTTTTCCAAGGGAAGGTAGATAGGATCTAAATTGATGTGTTTATTGATGGAGTTATGATTAGAATGCCATGCTTCTAAGAGTTCTTGTGCGTGTCTTTGTTTCGCCTGTCCAAGGACATGTGTGTGGTGTCCCAGTCAAAGTGGCACCTTTGTCTGTATGTATGGAAACTAGTGGTAGTAGGTAGTGTCTTTTGGTGGCTAGTTGGTGTTTGTGCATCCTGATGTCAAGATTCCTGCTTGTTTGTCCGATGTAGTGTTTTTTTACAGTTCTTGTGTGGTATCTCGTAAATGACGTTAGGATTTGCTGGTAGTATCTAATAGATCCTTTAGTTTCATCAGTCGCTGTTTTAGTGTGTTGGTAAGTTTGTGGCTGCTTGTTCAATGAGCTACGTCACACTGCAGCACCCAAGAACTACAAAAAGCAGAAGAAAAATATCTAAACAACATTTTCAAGAAAGACTGAACCCCAATAAACACAATCCGTCGATTCCTCAGAATCAAACCCAAACAAGCAGACACAATGCAACCAAATACTATAGCCACATTACCTTACATTAAAGACATAACAGAAATGACTTCCAGACTACTCAGACCCAGGATAGCCCACAAACCTACCAACACAAATAAATGTGGTTTCAGTGAGAGGATGCAAAAAAACCCAAGAAAATGTTGAAATTAAGCTTGTACTAATAGTTGGATTGAAAAAGAAAAGTTTAAATATAAATTAAGCCAAGCTGAGTGTGTTTGATGTTTAACAATTTTGGTTTGTTAAAATACTGGTTCAGAAAATCCTTTTAAGAACTATTTTGCCTTGTTTGCCTTGTTGTCTGTGTAGTAGGACAGATTTTGTTTTTACATTGAAATTGTACAACATTAAGTCCTTTTTAAAATTATCAAACATGCAATCTTAAAATTAATTGATTTGAGTGCCTTGAGCCCCTAATTTGTTTGAAATTCTACAATGCCTGTTTTAAAAATAACAGTTGAGTCAGTGGTCATGCTGTAGCCAAATGAGAGTATTGTATTAAAATATCTTTGCTGAGTTTTAAATGCAGTGTGTTCACAAAAAGAAGAGTGCATTTTGAGTTTGATGTTTTGTTAAGATTTTCTAGAGAGTATTAGAACTCGAGGCTGAGCTGCCTAAATTCTGTTATTGTTCAGACTTCTTTGGCCACATTCATATTGCAAATTCAAAGAATGTTGATCTCTACCAAAGTTGCCACTGTAATTCCAACCACTTTATTTGGGAAGTTTCATTTGGAGAACATATTTTAAAAAATTCAGCATTTGTTTCCCATGAGCGTTTAAGATTTAAATCTGAACAGAAACTGCCTCTTTAATTGCCAAAGCACAGGAAACATTTTGTTGTTTTCTTGCTGTTCTAGATTTTTGAAATACTTTTCTCAACAGCTTTCACATTAGCCAAGTATCAATTTGTTAAAGGAAAGTAATTTTAGCATAACCTGAATGGGGCCCCCGAGGGTTTGATTTTAGGACCATTCATTGTTGTTTGTGATTGACGGAATTGTTTTGACATTACAATTTAGAAGTTTATGGATTGTATAAAACTTGATGATGTCATAAATAGTGAACAGACCAATAGATTTCAAGAATTCAAAGAATATTGAAATAGGCAGACAATTCAGTGTAGTTAAATGTGTGACTGCCTTCATGCTGATAACCACCTTGGCAAGGAAGGAATGAGATAGAAAATGCAAAGATACTTTCAACAGCTAACATCTTCTCTAGTGTTTCTCCATTCACAGGTAAAGCACACCTTCGGACCTCCGCCCATCCCTTCTCAACCTGATCCAATGGATTCAATCAGCTCCCCAGTCATAAGCATGAAAGGTTAAGGTAACAACAGTGAAGAGGAGGTCAGTATGCTTTTTGTCAGTGGCCTTCCTATGGGCATTAAACTACATGAGCTTTACCTTGTCTTTTAATCATTTAAAGGATATGAAGGTTCACAAATCAAGCTAAAATCACAACAGCCAGTTGGCTTTATTGCATTTAACTGCTGCTCCTGCTCCTGCTCCTGCTCTGCTAAGAATGCTGCATTCTCACCCAGTGTGTTGCTGCTCCACTGCATATTCAGATGTGCTGATATCCTCCATCTGAAGCATCTCTACAAGGACGAACAACTCGTCAGTTTTGTGAAGTATTTAACTGCCCTTACGCAAGAATTCAGATTTCTCCGTGGAGTGATGCAAGAACAGATTGAATTTTGTTTTCAGGTTGGACTTTATTAAAAGAGATTTTGGTGATGTGGCTTATTTCCACTCCACTTAGAATGGATGGAGTGGTCACTGCAGACTGTGGATTTAAGAACTTTACTGGTGAATTTTTTTCCCACGTGGGAGGATTCTTCAAACACTAATTACTGTAATGGACTAATAATTTTTGTTATAATCAAATACTGGCTGTCAGAGCCTTTTGAAAGCTGTTAATGCCATTGGTTATCAAGGAGGGAATGAGGAAGTTTAGAAGTTATAAGCTGGCGAGCGTTCTCACTCCCTCCAGGGCCCAGAATAAAAATGGAGGAGGTAAAGCCACACTGTGTCTCTGAGCATTTTGCTTCGACTGAGGGGGGAGCTGGACGACACCACTATCACTAGTTTTCATACATATAGACAAGGAAGGACACCAGTTTGACTGGGACAACACACACATCCGAGGACAGGCAAAACAAAGACACACACAAGAATTCTTACAGGCATGGCATTCTAACGAGAGCTCCAAGAATAAACACATCAATTTAGATCCTATCTACCTTCCTTTGAACAAAAAAGAACTGAAAATGACATCACCCACCTTAAGAAACCTATAAATAGAGAGGAGGGACATACCAACAAAGCTTCACTAGGAACACTCGCTGGTGATGTTACCTAGTACAGTGACAAAACATCTGAAAATGAATCTTCCAGCTCAGCAAGCTAACTTACATAATTATCATCAACCCGAGTTACAAATCTTCTCAAAAATCACTAATCTGAAATAATCAGATTTTCAGAATTATGAACAATTTCCTTTAATTGGGATGCAAGTGGTAAGGAATCATCCACTCCACTCCCCACCCCACCCACAATTCAACAGTATCGGAAACCCACATCACCCCTCAGCTCAGCACTCCGTAAGAAGCTAATCCTCATTCCATCCATTCCTACATATTTTCACACACAGCCACTCACTCCTTCCTCCTATTGCTGGTCACACCCAAAGCCTCCAAATCCCACCCCACTAAGATATACTCACAATACTCCACTTCCCCTCTCATAAATGCTCCAACACAGCCCTGACCACACACTCCCCATTCCCCAGGCCAAACAATGCCACACTCATCTTCCCCATCCCATACACAAACACACATACACAAAAAGCTCCAACCAAAATTCCTCCTTCTCCTCGCTTCCAAACAATGCTCACAATTCCTTCCTCTAGCAAGCTGCAATGTAGGTTAACTGCATCACCATCCGGAATCTGTCAGCTGCTGGCCAATGACAGAAGAATCAGCCATTTTGGGGTATGTGGCAAGTGAAGAAAATGCGCACTGTTCAGGGTGATGGGGAGAGGGAAGGAAAGGATGAGCATTGTTAGGAGCAAGAGCAGAGATTAACATAGTCAAGAGAGCGACGGAGTTCGGGAGGCTGGTCAATATTGCCAAAGGAGAGTGAGAATTTTGGAGGTGATGAAGAACATTGGGGACTGAGGAAGGGGCCAAGTATTGTCACAGGAGGTAAGGCAAGGGGTCAGCATTGCTGGGGGTTAAGATGCTGTGAAAAGTTATGGGTGACAAGCTTTTAAAAACTCTGTAAATTGGTGCAAAGAAGGCCATCCATACTATTGCTCTGCACCAGCTCTTCACATGACCCCATCATTACCGATAAGAGTCATAGAGCTGTACAGCATTGAAACAGACTTGTTGATCCAACTCGTCCATTTGCCAACATTTGGCACATATCCCTTCAAACCCTTCCTATTCATATAACCATCCAGGTGCTTTTTTAAATGTTCCAATTGTACTAGCCTCCACCACTTCCTCTGGCAGCTCATTCCATACTCGCACCACGTCCTGTATGGACAAAGTTGCCCCTTAGGTCCTTTTTCATATCTCACCTTAAACCTGTGCCCTCTAGTTTTGGACTCCCACCCCAGTGCAAAGACCTTGACTATTCACCCTATCCATGCCCTTCATGGATTTTATAATCCTGTAATATAAACCCTCAGCCTCCAACACTCCAGGGAAAACAGCCCAAGTCTATACAGCCTCTCCCTATAGCTCAAACCCTCCACCCTGGCAACATCGTTGCAATTGTTTTCTGTTACGTTTCAATTTTCGTAACATCCTTCCTGTTGCAGGGAGACCAGAATTGCACACAGTATTCTAAAAATGGCCTAACCAATGTGCTGTACTGCCGCAACATGACCTCCTAATGCCTATACCCAATGCACTGGCCAATAAAGGCAAGCATTTTTCTGTCGGCCAGTCAGCCTAATATCTGTGGGGGGTAAGTTACTTGAGAAGATTTTCAGGGATAAGATATACACACATTTGGAAAGACAGGGTTTGATTAGGAGTAGTCAGCATGGCTTTGTGATTGGGAGATCATGCCTCATAAATTTGTTAGAGTTCTTTGATGAAGGTGACTGGAAGGTTGACGAGGGCAGGGTGGTAGATGTAGTCTATATGGATTTAAATAAGGCCTTTAATAAGGTTCCACATGGTAGGCTGCTCTGGAAGGTTAGATCACATGGAATCCAGGGGGAGCTGGCAAATTGGATACACCATTGGCTTGATGGTAGGAAGCAGAGGGTAATAGTGGAAGGATGCTTGTTGGACTGGAGGCCTGTGACTAGTGGAGTGCCTCAGGGGTCAGTGCTGGGCCCATTGTTGTTAGTTATCGATATCAGTGATTTCGATGGGAATGTACAAGGCAGGATGACACTAAAATAGGCGGGACAGTGGACAGAGAGGAAGGTTCTCAGAAATTACAGCAGGACCTTGATCAGCTGGGGAAGTGGGCCATCAAAGTCTTAGAGAGAATTGTAAGGGATAGGATTTATGAACATCTGGATAGGAATAATGTGATCAAGGATAGTCAGCATGGTTTTGTGAAGGGCAGGTCGTGCCTCACAAACCTTATTGAGTTCTTTGAGAAGGTGACTAAGGAGGTGGACGAGGGTAAAGCAGTAGATGTGGTGTATATGGATTTTAGCAAGGCGTTCGAGAAGGTACCCCATGGTAGGCTAATGCAAAAACTACGGAGGTATGGCATTGAGGGTGCATTAGAGGTTTGGATTAGGAATTGGCTGGCTGGAAGGAGACAGAGGGTAGTAGTTGATGGAATAGGTTCATCTTGGAGTGCAGTTACTAGCGGTGTTCCACAAGGATCTGTGTTGGGACCATTGCTGTTTGTCATCTTTATAAATGATCTAGAGGAGGGGCTTGAAAGCTGGGTGAGCATGTTTGCGGATGACACGAAAGTCGGTGGAGATGTGGACAGCGAAGAAGGATGTGGCAGGTTACAGCGGGATATAGATAAGTTGCAGAGCTGGGCAGAAAGGTGGCAAATGGAGTTCAATGTAGCTAAGTGTGAAGTCATTCACTTTGGTAGGAGTAACAAGATGATGGATTACTGGGCTAATGGTAGGCTACTTGGTAGTGTGGATGAGCAGAGGGATCTTGGTGTCCATGTACACAGATCTCTGAAAGTTGCCACCCAGGTAAATAGTGCTGTGAAGAAGGCATATGGCGTACTGGGCTTTATTGGTAGAGGAATTGAGTTCCGGAGTCCTGAGGTCATGTTGCAGTTGTATAAGACTCTGGTGCGGCCTCATCTGGAGTATTGTGTGCAGCTTTGGTCGCCATACTATAGGAAGGATGTGGAGGCATTGGAACGAGTGCAGAGGAGGTTTACCAGGATGTTGCCTGGCATGGTAGGAAGATCGTATGTGGAAAGGCTGAGGCACTTGGGGCTGTTCTCATTGGACAAAAGAAGGTTTAGGGGAGATTTGATAGAGGTGTACAAGATGATTAGGGGTTTAGATAGGGTAGACACTGAGAACCTTTTTCTGCTAATGGAGTCAGCTGTTACTAGGGGACACAGCTTTAAATTAAGGGGTGGTAGGTATAGGACAGATGTTAGGGGTAGATTCTTTACTCAGCGGGTTGTGAGTTCATGGAATGCCCTGCCAGTAGCAATGGTGAACTCTCCCTCTTTATGGTCATTTAAGCGGGCATTGGATAAGCATATGGAGGTTATTGGGCTAGTGTAGGTTAGGTAGGCTTTGCTCGGCGCAACATCGAGGGCCGAAGGGCCTGTACTGCGCTGTATTTTTCTATGTTCTATGTTCTATACCAAATGCCTTCTTCACTATCCTATCTGCGACTCCACTTTCAGCAACTATGAACCTGCATTCCAAGGTTCCTTTGTTCAGCAGCACTCCCCAGGACATTACCATTAAGTGTATAAGTCCTGCCCTGATTTGCCTTTCCAAAATGCAGCACGTTTATCTAAATTAAACTTTATCTGTCACTCCTTGGCCTATTGGCCCATCTGATCAAGAACCTGTTGTAACCCGAGGTAGCCACCTTCGCTGTCCACTGTGCCTCCTATGTTCACATTCACAAACTTATTAACCATACCTCCTTTGTTCACATCCAAATCATTTATATAAATGACGAAAAGCAGTGGACCCAGGACCGATCCTTGTGGCACAACACTGGTCGTAGGCCTCTAGTCTGAAAAACAACCCTCCACCACCACCCTCTGTCTTCTACCTTTGAGCCAGTTCTGTATCCAAATGGCTAGATCTCCTTGTACAGAGGAACATCGATTATCCGAACACCAATTATCCAAAAATCGGATTATCCAAGGAGATCTCTCGGTCCCGATGGAAACATTACATCAAAGACGTGTTTCCGACAGTAATTGCATCTTTTGTTTACAGTGATTAAACAGGCAACGTCTCCAAATGGCTGTCTGCCCGCGCTCTCTCTCTCCCCACACCTTCCCTGGAGATTTACACAGGGGTGTACCCTAATCTTCCCCCTTCTCTATATAATCTATCCAACATTGGAGGGCAAAGGTGGAACCTGTCAAAAAGTGGCAGTAAAAAGTTGCGTGTGTGTGTGGCTATTTGGAGACTTACCCCACAAAGGCAACTGCAGAAGTCTTGTTGTTGGTGTCCAGTCCAGCAGCAACTGGTCTGGGTAGCAGTGCTGGACGGGGATGGAGGGGTGGGCGAGGGCAGTGTTGGATGGGATTGGGGGCAGGGTGCAGTGTTGGGGGCAGGAGCGGTATTGGACAGGATTGGGGCAGTGGGGTTGGGGACGGGGGGCAGTGTTAGATAAGGTTGGGGTTAGGGTTTCACGCATTGTGTGCTGCTTCAGTGTTCTGAATGGGGAATAGATTTTTAAAACTCCAAGCCTTAGAGGAAAGGCATTTAATCGGTTAACCGAATAACCAATTATCCAAATGAAATAGTGCCCGCCCAACACCTTCAGATAATCAAGGTTCCCCTGTATTCTATGAGATCTAATCTTGCTAACCAGTCCACCACAAGGAACCTAACTGAAGTCCACATAGTTCACAGCCATCACTCTGCCTTCATCAATCCTCTTCATTACTTCAAAACAAAAAACTCAAGTTAGTGAGACATGATTTCTCATGTTCAAAGCCATTTGACTATCCCTAATCAGTCCTTGACTTTCCAGAAAAACGTAAATCCTGTCCCTCAGATTCCCCTCCAAAACTTGGCCAGCACTGACGTCAGGCTTGCCGGTCTATGGTTCCATGCTTTTCCTTATCACCTTTCTTAAATAGTGGCACATTAGTCAACCTTCAGTCTTCCAGCACCTCACCTGTGGATATCGATGATACCGGGAGCCCAGCAATCACTTCCCTAGCTTCCCACAGTTCTAGGGTACACCCAATCCAGTCCTGAGATTTATCTACCTTTATGCATTTTAAGATGTCCAACACCACCTCCTCTGCAACATGGATATTTTTCAAGAGATTGCTATTTATTTCCTCTAGTTTCTATGTCTTTCTCCACAGTGAACATTGATGTAAAATACTCATTTAATATATTCCCCCATCTCCTACAGTTCCACACATAGTTGGCCTTGCTAATCGTTAAGGGATTTTGCTCTCTTCCTAATTACTCCTTTGTCCTTGATGTCCGTGTAGAATCCCTTTGGATTCTCCTTAACACGATTTGCCAAAGCTTGCCAAATTCTCGCTATTTTGCCTTACACTACCATAATATTTATTTCCAAAAAGTTGCTCAACACCTTCTTGAATGCCTCAATTGAACACGTCTTCACCACACTTTCAGGTACTGCATTCAATAGTCCAACTGCTAGATATGTGAAGATGATTTCTCTTGCATTCCATTTGTTCATTTTGCAAATCATTTTAAATACTTTCTAGGTTCTTGATAATTTCACTACCAAAAATAATTGTTATCTACTCTATCCACACCACTCATGACTTTGAAAACTATCAGATCTCCTCTTAGATTTCTTTTCTTTAAGGACAATAGCTCCAACCTCTTTCAATCCATCCCCACAACAAATTTCTCATGCCTGAAACCATCCTTCTAAATCGCTTTTATATTCTCTCCAATGTGGTTATAATCCTTGTGTCATGTAGACCTGTTCATAATACATTGGTTAGGGTCTAACAAATATCTTAAATTCAGCATCACCTCCTGGCTCTGGTACTCTATGCCCTTATTAATAAAACCAATATTATAGATTTTACTAATCGCTCTCTCAAACTGTCCTGCCACCTTCAGTGTTCTGACAATATATGCATCCAGGCCCCTCTGCTCCCGCACACCCTTTAGAATTGTATCCCCAATGTTACATTGTCTTTCTATTTTCTTCCAACCAAAATGCATCACTTCACACTTCTTTGCATTGAACACTGCCACCTGTCTATCCACACCACCAACTTGTCCATATCTTTTTGGAATTCTACACTGACCTCCTCACAGATTACAATTCTTTCGAGTTTTGTGTCATTTGCAGATTTTGAATTTGTCCCCTGCATGCAAAAAATCTTGATCATTAATATAAATCAGGAAGAGCAAAAGGTCCTGATACCAACCCTTGGAGAATGCTACTACAAACCTTCCTCCAGCCAAAAAATAACTATTGACAACTCTCTATCATGAAGCCAATTTTGTATCCACATTGCTACTGTCCCTTTTACTCCATAACATATTACATTCCTCACAATATTTTGTGTGAACTGTACCAAACACTTCCTAGAAGTTCATGTACAACACATCAACAGCATTGCTTTCATCTTTCTGTGAACCTTTCAAGAAAACTCTCGCAAGTTAAACACAAATCCCCCACTTAGAATTCCATACTGACTCTTCCTAGTCAACACAAGCCTTTTTCCATGAGACTACTAATTCTATCCTAAATAATTCTTACTAGAAGTTTCCCCACCAGTGGTTAAACTGACTGGTCTAATTGCTGGGCTTATCCTTACAACCTTTCTTAAACATGCCATAATGTTTGTCTGCCATTCCGAAGAAAGGTCACTAGGCCCGAAACGTAATTTATTTCTCTCCATAGATGTTGCCAGTCCTGCTGAGATTTTCCAGCAATTTCTGACTTTGTGTCTGCAATGTTTGCAATTTTCCAGACTTCTCACATCTCCACCAAGTCTACTGTAGACTGAAAAATAATGACCAATGACCTTACGAGAAGCTTGGTAGAAAAATGGTGTATAAATCTCCATTGCTGTTATCTTGGCCTCACAATGCTACTCTTTAAAAGGAAGCTGGAAGCAGACTGCCCTAAGGATCCAGCATGAAAGGATTAATCTTATTAAAATGATTGGCATAGACTCTGCAGCTAACCAAAAGATCTGGATCACTGGGGTGGAGGGAGAAACCAGGAGGATGTGTTTTGGAATTTTAAAAATTCTTGCCCAGAATATGGAGAGTGGGTTGCCTTCTTAATAAATCCCAACAATCTACTCCTTTTGAAGAAGTCATACTTAAAATATTAACTGCTTTTCTCTCCATAGATGGTGTCAGGCCTGCGGAGTTTCTCCAGCATTGTCTGTGTGTTTCAAGCTACCCTTTCAAGCCAAATAGATTCAGACACAGAACCATTTAGTACAGGCTACTTAAAACTGTGGCATCATCTTTAACTCATAATGCACACCTCCTCTTTTCCCTTCATTTTCATTCCTCAGTCCACAGCAATGAGGATCATTAAAAACCCAAACCTGGCCTTGTTTCAATCATGGCATATGATAGTAACTATGTCACAACGTTATGTACAATTCATTCCTGCAGCTTTGCAATTTTTTTATTAATTAAATTGTTCTCTGACATATATACAAGTTAATAATCCCATTACTTCTTTTCATTAAACTAGTTCCTGCAATTTTGGAACTTTGCTAATTTTACCATCTTTAATATCTCTCCATCCTCCTATCTCATTTCTTCTCCTTTCTGACTTCTCGGTCCCAACTAAATTAGTCTAAGCCGTCCTCTACAGTACAAGTTAAACTCAGAGAGAACATTGGTTCCAATTTTGTTCAGATATACGATCCAAGTTACAGTTTTGTGTTGCGCCAGAATATGTCATAATGCCCCAGGAATCTGACACCCACATTTATTCATCTGGTGGTGACAGTTACCTCATCCTAACGCAACACGGTACATAAATCTTATCATCACACTCAAGAGAAAAAAACAATACATCACATTCATTCAGTAACCTGTCAACATATGCAGGAAAAGTGCAAAAGGTAGTGGAGGAACCAGATCAGAGATGGACTAGCAAATACAGTTCCACTCACTGCAGATTGGATATACTACAGCCAAGTGGTACAACTACATTTCTCAGTTAGAGATGGACAGGTAATGAGCTCTGATATCATTTCGTTCACTTGCAAACAGATGAGTATTCAGCTGGTGATTCACACCTCACAAGTGAACATAACCAGATCCTTATGGCAGAGACGTTTATAATCCAGCAGATGGGAGTATTGATATGGTAATTTGTAAATTATACATACCTTAATAGTTTGTAGTAAGCAAACCGAAAAACTTCCTGCAGTAATACAGAGAACATCACACCAAAGATAATGAGAGATTTTTGGAGTTCTGCATCCTTCTCATTGCTGGCTTTTACAGCAATAAACCACACTAACGAAGACAGCAGCAAGGATAGTAACCAGAAAAATGCCCTGCAATGAAGATATCACTCAATTATTAAATGGCATAAATTAACAAATTAAATAGTATGTTAGCTCGCAGACAATAATTTTGCCTGCAAGGCTGCAGGAAATATTTCAATATTTCAGTGTAGGAGGACAGCATGATGGTAAGTAACACCAGGCTGGTTTTTGGTTTAAGGCTTTTGCAGATGGTGTATAATGTAAAAATGAAAGTGCCATCAGAAAAACAAAGCAAAATTACTAATTAATGCTGAACAAAAAACATGATGTAAACATGTTTCTAGTTTCTCAAAAGATATCTGTAACAAATTCAAAAGACAGTATTGTTGAATAACTGTTTAGCTCCATATGTTCTAAACTATTTAGCCTTCCACTGACTGTTTCATCTCCAGATTCCCTAAATCCAGGGTTGAATTTACTTCTGCACTTACAATTCTATCTCAATACCATAAAACAAACACCAAGGTTTATAAAATTAAATAATTTGCTATTGAGAAATCATAATACAAACCCAGAACAATCGTTTACTTTCATCCAACTGGATACTAATTTGTTTTAATTATATCTTTTTCTTCCTACCAGTAGTATTGATGATTTGTCAAAAAAAATTAAATTTTCTTAATGGATCTGAAAAAAATATTTTGACCTCAGATTTTCTTTACAAGACAGTTAGAACATAATCGATAATGTTGAAGTTATGAACAGAAATTCCTTACACTTAAAAAGCTGCAAGTGAAAAGAACAAACAAATCACAAGTGGTAGACAAAGCCAGTGGCTATTGTCACTTCTGTGGCTGGACAGAAAACATTTCACCCAGACAAGTTTACCATACAAAATCTTCGCGAAATTGGAAAAATTGACATTTGTGTTTGCTCTTATTGTGGATTCAGTATAGAGTCAGAGAGATGTACAGCATAGAAACATACCTTTCGGTCCAACCCGTCCACGCCGAACAGATATCCCAACCCAATCTAGTCCCACCTGCTAGCAGAGGGCCCATATCCCTCCAATCCCTTCCTATTCATATACCCATCCAAATACCTCTTAAATGTCACAATTGTATCAGCCTCCACCACATCCTCTGGCAGCTCATTCCATACCCATACCACCCTCTGCGTGAAAATGTTGCCCCTTAGGTCTCTTTTATATCTTTCCCCTCTCACCCTAACGTATGCCCTCGAGTTCTGGACTCCCCGATCCCAGACAAAGTCTTTTCCCTGCTTATCCTACCCATTCCCCTCATGATTTTGTAAACCTCAATAAGGTCACCCCTCAGCCTCCGACGCTCCAGGAAAAACGGCCCCAGCCTGTTCAGCCTCTCCCTATAGCTCAAATCCTCCAACTCTGGCAACATCCTTGTAAACCTTTTCTGAACCCTTTCAAATTTCACAACATCCTTCCTATAGGAAGGAGACCAGAACTGCATGCAATATTCCAACAGTGGCCTAACCAATGTCCTGTACAGCCGCAACATGACCTCCCAACTCCTGTACCCAATACTCTGAGCAATAAACGAAAGCATACTAAACGCCTTCTTCACTATCCTATTTATCTGCGACTCCACTTTCAAGGAGCTATGAACCTGCACTTCAAGGTCTCTTTGTTCAGCAACACTCCCTAGGACCTTTCCATTAAGTGTATAAGTCCTGCTAAGATTTGCTTTTCCAAAATGCAGCACCTTGCATTTATCTGAATCAAACTCCATCTGCCACTTCTCAGCCCATTGGCCCATCTGGTCAAGATACTGTTGTAATCTGAGGTAATCCTCTCCACTGTCCGCTACACCTCCAATTTTAGTGTCATCTGCAAATTTACTAACTGTACCTCTTATGCTCGCATCCAAATAATTTTTGTAAATGACAAAAACTAGAGGGCCCAGCACCGATTCTTGTGGCGCTCCACTGGTCACAGGCCTCCAGTCTGAAAAACAACCCTCCACCACCACCACCACCCTGTCTTCTACCTTTGAGCCAGTTCTGTATCCAAGTGGCTAGTTCTCCCTTTATTCCATGAGATCTAACCTTGCTAATCAAGGGGAACCTTGTCGAACGGCTTACTGAAGTTCATACAGATCACATCTACTGCCTTCATCAACCTTCTCTGTTACTTCTTCAAAAAACTCAATCAAGTTTGTGAGACATGATTTCCCATGCACAAAGCCATGTTGACTATCCCTAATCACTCCTTGCCTTTCCAAATACATGTACATCCTGTCCCTCAGGGTTCCCTCCAACAACTTGCCCACCACTGAGGTCAGGCTCATCGGTCCACAGTTCCCTGGCTTATCTTTACCACCCTTCTCAAACAGTGGCACCACGTTTGCCAACCTCCAATCTGCCGGCACCTCACCTATATCTATAGCTTCAAAGAATATGGCAGACTAGGACGCTAGGAAAAGAAGTGAAAGGGATTTAGAAAATAAAATGCTATCCATGGCAATGTCACAACATTAACTTCCTACTTCTCTTATACAAGATACTAGATAGAAAAATCCAGATCTAGAAGATGCTTCCAGAAGCGGATCTAACAGCCCCTCTGGAGCTGGGAAAACCAGTCAATTGCCGACATTCCTCCTGAAGCACCCCATCATGCCTGTGTCCAGCAAATGGCCCCTTCATAAAGCAGCTCCAATAATGGAATGTCTTTGATGAATTTGGATAATTATGATGTTATGAATGTCTAAGGGGTACTGTACCTATAAGAGAGTTCAAAGCTAGCAAGGACTTAGGGAGGCAGAGAGTGTGCAGAACAAGGTAACAACGTAATGCTTGGCCAGAACAGCTAGCACTGGCTGGGTTGCTATGAGACAAAAACAAACTCAAATTCAATCAATTTAAATTCTGCCTCAAGATACCAAACTCCAATCAAATTTGAATTTGGTATTTTGACAATATTAAAATCAATTAAACGATCTGATGCTTTAGGGTATAAAACCGAAAATGATTGAACAGGCGGGGGAAAACTGCCAAAAGACCAACAGATTGTTAGTAAGAACTTTCTTAGAGATACCTGTTGAAGAGAAGGAGTTTGCACAGAAAATAAACATCACCAACCTGGAGAGCAGGTCTACAGAGGAAGACACAAAGTGAAGGTTCGACAGCTGGCTGGTTTTGAGATTTGAATTTTTTGGTAAATCTTAATCGGGAGTTTTATCAGACCAGTATTGTAGAGGGGAAAGTAATAGTTAGGTTTGGATAAATGAGTTGTAAATAGTCGTTAGTTAATATTCTCTGTTAGATCTTTAAAAAAGTTGTTAATTTTTATTTTAAATAGTGACATTTGGGATAGTTCTTTGCCTCTTGAATTTTCACAGATTGCTGCATGAGGTAAATCTTTTCTGTGTTGCTGGTTTAAATTAGCTGGGGGGGGTTATGTCATAACAGTTTGGGGGCTTTCGTCCGAGGTTTAGACAGATTTGAATAGATTTGGGGTACAAAAAGGCCCTGCAGATTTAACCACCTGCAGGTTAGTGTCCTAGATCTTTAAATGAAACATAGGTGAGGCAGTTTGTTTAATTTCAGTTACTTGTGGTTAATTAAATTAAAAGTGAGAGACATGGCTCTTAAAATTGCTAAAGAGGTTCTGGGATTTGAAGATGATTCTCAAATTTGCCAAGAAAGTTTAGAAGGGAAAGAAAAAGGCCATACTTTTAGAATTAGCAAAGAATTTAGATTTGGGTTTAACCAAGGACAAAAGTAAAGCTGAAATTCTAAGGGAGTTACTCAAACACTTTGGTGTGTCATCAGCATCCTGATAAAGGGTTTTTCCTGCTCCTTGGATGTTGCCTGAGCTGCTGTGCTTTTCCAGTTATCCACTGGAATCTTGACTCTAGTCAGATGAGGGATCAAGAGATCATGAAGAGGTTAAACAGGCTATTTTATGTGCTTATGAATTGGTGTCGGAAGCATATAGACAGCAGTTCAGAAACAAAGAAGGAACCAGGTTAGACTTATGTTGAGTTCAAAAGATTTAAACTTGGTCATTTTGATAGATGGGTCCATGCTTTAAAAATAGGTAGGACCTTTGAGGCTCTAAGAGAGATTATTCTGCTGGAGGAGTTTAAAAACTCGCTTCCAGAGGTGATAAGAATTCATGTGGAGGAACAGAAAGTTCAGGAAGTGAGAAGGGCAGCAGAATTAGCAGATGAGTACAAGTTGGTGCATCAGACAAGCTTCCAGCCAGAACTTTGTCCTGTGAGGGATAGAAGTTGAGAGAAGGGGAGCTCCTACATTACTAAAACAAGAGTAGAGAACACTGGTAAGAGGGTGGAAAGGAGGTGAAAGGCCTCAGGTGTTTTCACTGTAATGGAGTGGGACACAGAAAATTACAGTGCTGGTGGTTTTAGAACGGCACTGAGAAAAGGTGTTTCCACTGCCAGAAAGTGGGACACATAAAGTCACAGAGCAGGTCGTTAAAGAAAGGCACTATGGGAGAAGATGTGCTAAAGGAAGCGAGTGAAGGTAGTAAAGGAGACCTCCAGTACCAACTATTCAAGGAGGTTATGGATAACTTGGGAATAAAGCAATTCAAATCCGGAATCGCAGGGTGCACTAGAGAGATAGAATCAAACACTAAAGACCATGTTGAGGGCTTATTGTCAGGATTATCCAGATTTTTGGGATAAGGGAGTTCCGTTTCTACTCTTTGCGATCAGAGATGCACCGAATGAATACTCCAAATTCAGTCCATTTTGATTAATTTTGGGGCATGAAGTAAGAGGACCATTAAAATTGATTAAGAAGAAATTAATAAGTCAGAATTTAGAGACCACACATTTGGAATATGTGTGAAATTTTAGAGAACGATTAAATAGAGCTGGAGAGTTGGCTAGACAGTATTTAAAAGTATCACAGCATACAATGAAACATGAAGTGGATAAGAAATCACAAATCCCCAATTGCAAAATTGTGAATAAGGTACTGGCGTTACTTCAAATGACAGGTGAGCCTTTAAAAGCAAGGTTTAGTGGACCGTATCAAGTTGAGAGAAATTGAGTGAGGTGAACTACTTGATAAGGACTCCAGATAGGAAGAAGTCTCACAGTGTGCATCATTTGAATATGTCCAAAAGGTATTTTGATGGGAAAGGAAAGCAGGAGAAGGTGTGATTACAGCACAGAAGGAAGAACGAAGTTCAGAGGATTCTGAACTGGACATTCCTCAAATCAAATTGGACAATGAGGAAGTTGTCAAAAATTTGAATAAATTATTGAGTTAACTTCCATGAGAAAATCGAAATGACCTGAAAGAGTTATGACTATCACATGGGGAGATATGTGGAAATAAACTGGACGTATTAACCTAATCGTGCATGATGTAGATATCGGAGATGCTGCTCGGATTAAGCAACATCCTTATAGGCATAACCCCTTAAAGTTGGCATGGGTTCAGTGCATGCTCCAAGATGGCAAAATCAAAGTGAGTTAAGTGACTGGAGCTCATCCATAGTTATGGTGCCAAAGCCAGATGGTCCCCAACAGTTACATGGGGACTATTGCAAAGTCAACGTCATTACAAAGACCAATGCATATCCAATTCCATGGTTGGAAGACTGTCAAAAAAGTGGGACAAGCAACTTACATTTCTAAGTTGGACTTGGTCAGAGACTACTGGCAAATACCTCTGTCAGAGAGAGCAAAGGTGATTTTGGCTCTCGTAACACCAAACGGACTATTATCAGTTCAAAGTCATGCCATTTGGTATGAATAACACTCCAGTCACATTTCAGAGACTGACTAATAAAGCCATTGCTGGATTACCAACCGTGTGGTGTACATCGATGACCCGGTGGTTATTAGTCACTCACCGAAGGAACATTAACCGCATTTATCGGAATTGTTCGGTTGACTTCGGAAGGCAGGCTTGGCAGTAAACCTTGCTAAAAGTGAATTTGTCAAAGCCCAAGTCACCTTCCTAGGCCAGGTTACTGGACATGGACAAATGGCCCAAGATATGCAAAAACGAAAGTCAATGAAAAATTTCCCACACCATCCGCGAGAAAAAGCAGTAATACGGTTCTTTGGGTTGAGTGGATTTTATCAAGAGTTTGTGTTGAACTTTAGCAGTGTGGCTGCTCCACTTGCCGAATTGTTAGAAAAGAGCAAGAAGTTTCAATGGACAGCGGACTGTCAAAAGATATTTGACAGCCTAAAAACTTTACCACTGCCCCAGTATTAGCCACACCGGATTACACGAAGCCTTTCAAGGTGACTATCAATGCCAGTGATGTGGGTGTCGGTGCAGTGCTTCTGCAGAAGGATGAAGAAGGGATAGAAAGAGCCATCAGGTATTTTTCCAGGAGATTGAACATTCATCAACAGAAATATTCAACGGTGGAGAAAGAGACTTAAAGCTTGGTGTTGACCTTACAACATTTCAGTGTTTATATTACCAGCAATGCATCCTGAGATAATCGTATACATTGATCACATTGACATTTGTGGAAAATTTAGGGACAAAAATGCCAGACTGTTTGGAGCGTGTTGTTGCAGTCATTCAATTTGACAACTGTGCATGTGGCAGGTCATGGAAACGTGATTGCCAATGTGTTATCGAGGCGCGAAAGAGATACAGAGGCATTCGGTGGTGGGTGTACTGCAGCCTGAATTTGTATGTGGTTGTGCATGTCTGCATGTTCATAATTAGTATAGTGTGTATGTATGTTTAGACTACTAACCGAGTTTTGAAGGTTAAAAATGAAGCCATCTTTTGGTATTGATGGATTTTTTAAAGGGGGGAGGTGGCACAAAGCTAGTCCCTATTTTTCTAAAAGCTGTTACTTGGCGCAATAACACTCTATCCTTGATCTTTTTTCAGATGGGTAATAAACCAAACCGGGCTCCAATCAGTTTGATTTGGTACAGAGATGAAAAGGATTTTGAGGGGTTTTTTGTTTATATGTTAATAGATGAGACTTCAGGCCAAAGTGGTCATGTTTTAGAAGTGACCAGTATAGTGAAAGGGGAATGGTCAGTTCTCTAGCTGAGCAGTTTAGTTTAGTTCAGTTTTGAATTGGTGAAGAGTTGAACAGTGAGCTGTTGGAAACTCTCTTTCCGCCCTTCAACTTCAACCTGTAAGCATGCATTCCACTTATACTGGTTTCTAAAGCAACTTTGCTTATTGGGACTGTTGTGTATATCCGGAACAGCATACTTAAGTCTAGTTTCGATAGATCGAGGTCTGTAGTGGTTATTTATTCTGTTTTTTGGTTCATTGCGTAATTTTGTGAATAAATGTTTGTCTGTTTTAAAATTTGGTAGTGAACCTAGCTAACTTACTCTGGGTAACTGGATGTAGATTTGCTCGCTGAGCTGGAAGGTTCATTTCCAGACATTTCATTACCTTACCAGGGAACATCTTCAGTAGGCCTCAGGTGAAGCACTACTGAAAATTCCTGCTTTCAATTTATATGTTTGGGTTGGTGATGTCATTTCCTGTGAAGTCACTTCCTGTTCCTTGTCTCAAGGGGTGGTAAATGGGGTCTAACTCGATGTGTTAGACTTTCCAAACATAAACTAGGACTGCCATGGTGTTAAGGGTTTAGAGGGAGAGGAATCTGTACAAGAAAATTTTCTGATTCAATATGTGGATGTACCTACTAGAGAAGGTACAAAACTTGACTTACTCTTGGGAAATAAGGCAGGGCAGGTGACTGAGGTGTCAGAGCACTTTGGGGCTAGCGACCATAATTCTATTAGATTTAAAACAGTGATGGAATAGGATAAAGTTTGGGAGAAGATTTGTAGCTCGGGTGCTTGTTGTTATGGTTCTGTTCGCCGAGCTGGGAATTTGTGTTGCAAACGTTTCATCCCCTGTCTAGGTGACATCCTCAGTGCTTGGGAGCCTCCTGTGAAGCACTTCTGTGATCTTTCCTCCAGCATTTGTAGTGGTTTGAATCTGCCGCTTCTGGTTGTCAGTTCCAGCTGTCCATTGCAGTGATCAGTATATTGGGTCCAGGTCGACGTGCTTATTGATTGAATCTGTGGATGAGTGCCATGCCTCTAGGAATTCCCTGGCTGTTCTCTGTTTGGCTTGCCCTATAATAGTAGTGTTGTCCCAGTCGAATTCATGTTGCTTGTCATCTGCATCTGTGTCTACTAAGGATAGCTGGTCGTGTGGTTTCGTGGCCAGTTGGTGTTCATGGATGCGGATCGTGAGCTGTCTTCCTGTTTGTTCTTTTTAGTGTTTTGTGCAGTCCTTGCATGGGATTTTGTACACTACATTGTAAAAGTCCTGCATTTTTACAATTAATGATTGGGCCTTGGATAGTGTTGTGGAACAGAGGCTCGGGGCTCAGGTACATAAATCTTCAAAATTTGCATCAAATGTAGACAGGGTGGTTAAGAAGGCATTTAGCATACTTGCCTTCATTGCTCAGACTTTTAAGTATAGGAATTGGGATGTCATGTTGAAGTTATACCGGACGTTGGTGAGGCCTCTTCTGGAGTACTGTATCCAGTTCTGGTTACCCTATTATAGGGAGGATATTATTAAGGTGAAAAGATGTCAGAAAAGATTCACCAAGATGTTGCTGAGAATGGAGGGTTGGAATTATGAGAGAGGCTGGATAGGCTGGGACTTTTTCACTAAAGTGTAAGAGGTTGATCAGGTGTCTTCAGCCAAAGGTGGGAGGTTTCAAGGTGATGGGGCATATTTTTAAGGTGAGAAAAGAAAAATTTTTAAAAGGACATGAGGGAGATTGTTTTTTAAAACAGAGTGGTTCATTTGTGGAATGAACCTCTAGAGGAAGCGGTGGATTTCAAAGACACTTGGACAAGTACATGAATAAGTAAAGTCTGGAGGAATATGAGCTAGCAGGTGGGACTAGTTTAATTTGGGATTATGGTCAGCATGGACTAGTTGAACCAAAGGGTGACTAAGCCATGAGACATCAGCCCAAATTACATTGTACAATTCATTCTTATAGTATATTTATACCAACAATTAAACCATAAAATAGGAACAAGAGTAGGTCATAAGGTTCTTCGAGGCTGCTCTGCCACGTGTGCGAGCAAGCAGTTAATAAATACAACAGAAAGCCAGCAGTATTAAAAGAAAGCTCAAAGTCAGGTTCTGGAGTTATTGTCCAGGAACACAAACACCACCTGATACTTGAGAGACAGTTGTAGCTGATGAGAGCGCGCCATGAGCATGCAGGCCAATGCCCCTGACAAAGATAAGGCTTCAGGCTACAAAACGTACTTTCTGGCAGATGGCTCGATAGGCCAGTTACATTATGAAATTTAACACTAAAATCGCTAAAAATATTCCACATAACATCTGTTTTAAAAAAACATTCACCCCCAAAATAGCAAAGGAACTAATGAAAAGTAAACACCAATGAAAAATAAAATCCTGTAGAAGAAGCATTTAATCACAAAGTCTGAAACTGAAATATGCAAGTTCAACATTTGGGTCAGGTTTTCAACTATGCATCATAAAGCCTGATGAAAAATGAATAAACATGCACAATCATTATCAACATGTGCATGTGTATTTTCATATAAATGCATTTGTGGGATCAAGTTCAGTTTTGATGTCTTCTGCAGTCAAATAACTTGTTAATATCCACTTCCACAAGTGATGGTCACTTGAGTGAGTTACCAAAAGGCACTAACACCTGGGAACTATTGCTCCTTAAGTTGTCAAGACAGGACAAATGACAGACAGGCAATAGCATTTAAAATGTTTCAAGAGGATCACTAAATATTTACCAGGATGTTGCCAAGACTGGAGGGTTTGAGTTATAAAGAGAGACTGGATAGGTTGGGACTTTTTACCTTGGAGCGTAGGCAGTTGAGGGTGACCTTGTAGAGGTTTTAAAATCATGAGGGGCATGGATAGGGTGAATAGCAAAGGGTGTGGAAGTCCAAAATTAGTGAGCACATTTTAAGGTGTGACGAGAAAGATTTAAAAGGGATCTGAGGGTCATTGTTTTGACACACAAGATTTTTAATGTGTGGAAAGGACTGCCAAAGAAAGTAGTACAGATACAGTTACAACATTCAAAAGATATTTCGACAGGGACATGAACAGAAAAATAGAGGAATTACCAAATACAGGCAATAAGGCTTGAGTTCTTGGGAAGATTTACAGCTCAGGTTGTGGATTCATCGCTGAGCAGGTGTGTTTTTCTGCAAACTTTTCATCGCCTTGCAAGGTTACATCTTCAGTACAGCTTTGATAAGGTGTTGGTGCTCTGTCCCCCCTGGTGTTTATATGTCTCTGTTTGTTGGTACTTCTGGTTCTGTATCTGAATGGTTTGCATACAGGGTCAAGTTCAATGTGTCTATTGATTGAGCTCTGGTTGGAATGTCAGCCTTCAAGGAATTCTGTGATGTGTCTCTGTGTTGCCTATGCTAGGATGGTTACATTAGGATGGGGCTAGATTAACTTAGGGACCAAAAAGATTGTTTCCATGCTGTATGACTCTATGAAGCTGTGTAAATACAGTTGAGGTACTAGTCACCCAAGATCTAGTTGAATGGCAGAAACAGAACTCAATAATTTCGTCTTATTTCTGTGCACCATGGGTGAATGCAAAAAAAACTCACATGGGATACTCTCATCCAAAATCAATATTTATCCTGCAATCAGCATCACAAAAGCAAATTATGTGGTCTTCATCTCACTGGTGAAATGTTATTTCCTGCATATACACTAATGACACCCATTTCTTCTTTACCAACAGTCTTTCAGTTCCTTCACTGGTGCTAAAATGTTAACTGTTTGTCCAATGTTGAGTATTGGATGAGCAGAAATTTCCATCTAAACAATGGGAGGATTAAAGCCATCGTCTGTAGTCCATCTACTTTGCTCCTGAGCCACCAGCTCAGTCCAAGCCCCTGACAACTAATGAAACTGTCGGTTTGTAATGTTTGCATCATATTTGACCCCAAGCTAAGCTTCTAACCAGATATGCATTTAATCACCAGGACTTAATTCCAATTCCATAATGTCACCAGAATCCATTCTCAGCTTAACTCATTTACTGTTAAAACCATCCTTCTTACTTTGTAACTTCCAGATTAGAGAATTCCAGTTTTGTAAGTTGATTGGATCCAAACTCAGCTGTTCATCCCCCAATTAGGATCAAACCCTGTAGCCCAACAGATTCTTGCTTGTTGATGGACATTGGCTCCTTGTCAAATGCCATCTCAATTTTCAAAATCTATCCAGGGTCATGCTCTTCCCTCCAGGAACACAATTCTCTTTTTTCCACCAATTCTGGCCTCTTCCTGAATTTGATTGTTCCAGATTTGGTTCTAATTTCTGGAATTGTCTCCGAAACTCCTCTGCCTTACTTTCCTCATTTAAAAAAAAAACCACCTTAACATCTGCCCCTTTGGCAAAGTATTTCAACAACTATACCCCCATTAGTCCAAATGACTCCCTGTCATCTTTTGTTTTATGTGAACATTATATAATCTTAAAAGCACTGTATAAATCTAAATGTCAATAGTCTAGTGGTGCATTTGTGGGACTTCATGGTGTGCAAATTGGCTACCACAATTTTGAACACTACAAAACTTGAAAAATATATCACTGACTTAACATATTTTTATATTCTAAACACATCAAAACTTAGTGAAATTTCTGGGTCAGCATGTATGAGTTGAGTTCCTGATGACCATTACAAAAGGGAAGTCACGCTGTTAAGCAATGTATTGCAACAGAGTTGCCTCAGTAATTACAAACAAAGAAGTGTATTTCAGGGTCTCAACTACACAAATGTAACTGAGAAAGATTTACTCAGATGTATGACCCTCATGTGGTAGAGTAGTAGTGTCCTTACCCCAGATCAGGAAGCCTGGGTTTGAAGCCACCTGTTCCAGGTATGTAATAACATCTCTGAACAGGCGGATTAGAAAAATGGGTTTTTTTTTTGTTAAATCAGAGAGTTCTAGAGACCCTCAGGTTCGATAGCCTCCAGTAGAAGAGAAACATTTTTTTTTTAAAAAGTCCTAAACGACTTCTTTAAAATTGATAGGCCACTCCAAATCTGGTGTCCTTAGGTGGCACATGGACTAAGCTCCACTGCTTTGTACCCAAATTTCTCTTTGAATTTTCCAATTGGTATGAAAAACAAATGTGCACACTTAAGAAATCAATCAACTGTCAGACAGGCATCAAATTAATATAAGTCTTAAACACAGAATTGTTACAACACAGAAGGCAGCCATTCAGCCCAATATCTCTAGGCTGGATTTCTGAAGAAGAATCCCATCATCCCACTCCCCTGCCTTTTTTCCTACTGTCTTCATTTTTTTTTCCCTTTTCAGATAATGGCCCAATTCCCATTTGGAAGCTTTGAATGAATCTGCCTCCACCCACACTTGCAGACAGCCCATTCCATACTTTTTCCAGGCAATATAGGTAAAGGTTTCTAATATCGCCATTGCTTATTTTAAAACTGTACCCCCTTGTTTTCAATCTTTCCACGAATAGTAAGTTTCACCTGATCAATTCTATCCAGATCCCTCAATTTTCAACAGCTCTATCAAATCTCATTTGAATTTTCTCTGATCCAAAAGGTGCAGTTTCAACTTCTCCAAACTTTCTATCCTCTTGAGATTCCTGACCCTGGGGCCATTTCAATGGATATTTTCAGCAATCTCGCTAATGCCTTCACATTTTTTCCCAAAGCGCAGTGGTTAGAACTGCAAGCAATTATCCAATTGTGGCCAAATCAATGTCTTT